>NC_050585.1:22568851-22703851 GCF_013368585.1 Megalops cyprinoides | reverse complement strand
ACTGACACTGGATCAGTTTGAATATTTTCATGCAGCGGTTGGGATTAGCATAAGGGTTGGTTAAACTGATTTTAGCTGGTTCTTTTGAGCAGTTTTCACAAGGTCATCGTGACATCATCAGAGAAGTGCATGCCCCGCCCTCAGTAAGGCTGTGTGATGCAGCTCAGTTACTAAGGATACAAACAGGGTAACTATAGAAACCGTCACAGGGCTCTCTTAGAAAAACACAGTGAGCCACATAGCAGACGAGAGTATTCAAGTCGCTGTTAGCTTTTGTCTGTTTTCATTTTTATTTTATTTTCCACGTCGTTCTTCCTGTCAGTGCTATATAATAAAGTCAATGAAATCTAAAAGTCAATTTTCTTTCTTTCTCTCTCTTGCTTTTCTGCTTCTTTGTTGTCATTTTCGTTTTCATTTTCTGCCCCTGTTGGTTTCTGCTTTTGTTTCTGTTTTTCCTTTCCATTGGGTGGGGTTTATGTTTGGTGGGGAATAGAGGGCAGGGTTTATGTTCTAATGGGTATGGGTTCTAGGTTTTTTGTTTTGTTTCTAGTTCTGTTTTGTTGTCGCATTTCTTCAGAATGAATTGTGTGTGTGACATGATGTGATGTCCCAATGAAGAGGAGTTGAAATTCAGTGCGATTTCTCTCTGCCTTTCTCTCTCCCTGTCTCTCCCTCTCTCTCTCTCTGTCTGTAGGAAAGGACATCCTGAGAGAGACCATAAAGTTCATGTACACAGACTGGGCGGACCGCGATAACGGGGAGATGCGGCGCAAGACGCTGCTGGCGCTGTTCACGGACCACCAGTGGGTGGCGCCGGCGGTGGCCACGGCCAAGCTGCACGCCGAGTTCCAGTCCCCGGTCTACTTCTACACCTTCTACCACCACTGCCAGATGGAGACGCGGCCGGAGTGGGCGGACGCGGCGCACGGGGACGAGATCCCCTACGTTTTCGGCATCCCCATGGTGGGCGCCACCGACCTCTTCCCCTGCAACTTCTCCAAGAACGACGTCATGCTCAGCGCCGTCGTCATGACCTACTGGACCAACTTCGCCAAGACCGGGTCAGCTTCCCCTCCGGCTCCAGAACTACACTCTATTCCAGCTCCCCGTCTGCTGTTAGCCATGGTTACCCTGCATTAATGTCATTAACGTCTTCTTTAGTGTTATTATTACTAATCTTGCTGTTGGCTAGAGGCAATGAGACTTATGGAATATTCTAATGAGATCATCAGGGGTTTAATGCTCTAGATCAGACCAGAAGACACATGAGGCACAGGTGCCCAACATCTGTTGGTCTGAACGTATGGTTTAAAGTCACTTTAACTGACCCTTTGGTGCTGTTGGATGGGTTACAGTAGCAGCCCTGTGACCTCTCCTTCTCGACCCTCACTATCTCATCGTCTGATTCTTTCCTCTGCTCTTATTGGTTCTCTCAGAGATCCCAACCTGCCGGTTCCCCAGGACACCAAGTTCATCCACACCAAACCGAATCGCTTCGAGGAGGTCATCTGGACCAAGTTCAACTCCAAGGACAAGCAGTACCTGCACATCGGGCTGAAGCCCCGCGTCCGCGACAACTACCGCGCCAACAAGGTGGCGTTCTGGCTGGAGCTGGTGCCTCACCTGCACAGCCTGCACGAGGACTACTACGGCTCCACCACCACGCGTCTGCCCCCGGGAACGCCCCGCAGTGGCTGGAACGGCCAGGGCAAGGGCCCGCGCACCACCCGCCACCCGGTCGCCACGCTGCCGCCCGACCCCGACCCCGAGGGATCCGAGCGCCCGCGCTTCTCGCCCTTCCCGGGCGACACGCGGGACTACTCCACCGAGCTGAGTGTGACGGTGGCCGTGGGCGCCTCGCTCCTCTTCCTCAACATCCTGGCCTTCGCCGCGCTCTACTACAAGCGCGACCGCCGGCACGAGCTCCGGCGCCGCCTATCGCCCCAGCGCGGGCCAGCCAACGACCTGGCGCACAGCCAGGAGGAGGAGCTGATGTCGCTGCAGATGAAGCACTCGGAGCACGACGCCCACCACGACATGGAGCCGCTGCGCCCGCACGAGATCCTGCGGCCCGCCTGCCCGCCCGACTACACGCTGGCCCTGCGGCGCGCCCCCGACGACGTGCCGCTCATGACCCCCAACACCATCACCATGATCCCCAGCACCATCACCGGCATGCAGCCCCTCCACGCCTTCAACACCTACCCCTCCCCCGCCCCTGGCCCCACCCCTGGCCACGCCTACACCACCCCGGGCCACAACAACACCCTGCCCCACCCCCACTCCACCACCCGTGTATAGTGGAGCCAGAGAGGCCGCTCCCCTCTCCGGAAACTGCAGGCTCCTCGCGGGCGCCCCCTCCTGGTGCTCTGCGGAGATACGGCACCTCGTATTTTTTTCTTCTCTTTCTTCTATCTTTGTGAAAACCATCTGGGGAGGAGGCCTCTTCCTCCACCCAACTGTCGCTTTTTCTCCGAGGGTGTGCTTCTTTCGGAGGACAGGGTCTGAAGAGTGTTTCATGATGTAGGTTCAGGAATGCTGTTTTTTGTGACAGAAAATAGACACCCCCCACTGTGTGTCTGTCATCCTCCCTCCTTATCTCTCTCTCACTCTATAGCTCTGTTTCTCTCTCTCTCTCTCTCTTTCTCTCTCTCTCTCTCTCTATCTATCTATCTATCTATCTGTCCATGCTTTATCCTCTCATCTCTCCATCTCTTGCACCCTCTGGTTTTGCTCCTCTAAATCCATTGTTTCTCACCCTCCTTCATTGCTTCTGTTTTTCATGATGCCACTGTCCTGCACTCTCTCCTCCAGCCTCAGTATAACCTGTATCTGTGCTATGTTCCTATAGAGTCTTTTGTATGATATATATTATATACCTATATACCATATACACATATCAGGCTATTGCTGGTATATTGGAAAGAACCTTAACAGAAGTGATGCTCTGATATCTGTTTTTTGCCAGCTGGTGCCACATTCTGTCCTGTCCCCAGTCTCCACAGTGGGAGGAGCAGGATGTAACTTGCCCACGATCTCACTCATGGAACCCCAGTCAGAAAGTGCCAAATGTGCTTTTATTTAACCTGTCATTCTTTCTAGCATTGGTTGAATGATTTTGTTCTCAGAAAAAAATATGTATATCTCTATGTGCATGTTTTACTGTGTGGGATGCAGAGGTGTTTTTGTAACCAGTGAGGAGGAACACCACAAAAGGGAAGTTATAGATTAGAAGCTGTAGTTTTGGTTTTATGATATTTTGGGTTATTTCTTTTCATTTCTTTTTTGGGGTTGTGTATCGAAATCTATGTATTTCTCATAGATTTCGTTTTCCTGTTACAGGGATCTTGTTTTATTCAGCTAAACTTTTGGCACTTTGGTGAAGCTCTCCTGTGAACATTTTTTCTGGAGGTACTTCAGACAAAACAAATCTCCAGAATGAGACAATGACAGCGATTGTGAAGCACTGAATTATGATTTCGCAGGGTCCCACCCTGCAGGACAAACCGACCTCTGACCTGCGCGTGGGTTGGCATCATCAGTGATGAGAGAAACTCCCTCTCTTCTCCCGCTCACTCTTTAAAGTTTGCACTGAACCCTCAGTCTGTCTCAGCAGATAAAAGCAGCTCTCAAGCTGTCTGCTCTGTTGGAGCTACACAGATTTCACTTTGTTGTCCTCTGGCCCACAGCTGAGAGATTACAAAGGGCCATTTATCACCGAGTTATCACACAAATGATCTAATATTAGCATCAGTCCTGCCTAAATAAGATGCATGGTGTATCATCCTGCAGGTCGAGACCCGCGTGTGGGTTGGGGAGTGAAAGCAGGAAGTGCTGGAGGTCTGAGAATCCCGGGCAGCTGTAGCTGCGGCACATTCGGTGATCAGAGAATACGCCTGATCAAAGCCCAGCATCCCGCTTTCAAAGCTCCTAAGCTCCCCAGGCAGTTCACAGCCTCTTTGTAATATTAAGAGTTGATGGCACTGTTTTTTTTTTCCTTCTGTTGGAGGACTGACTTCCTTTAGCGTCCTCCAAATCACCCTGATTTTTTTCTATGCTAGTGTAAATATATGGCTGCACACACATACTCACTCACATACACACACTCTTGCTTATACTCACACACACACACACACACACACACACTTCATAACTCTTCTGAATTCTCTCGCTGCAGCTGTGACAAAAGTGTGACAGTAATCCAGTGAGTGTCTAGCACAGTTAAAAACCACACGGTCAGGAACATGGAAGAAGAGACAGCAAAGTGTCTAATTTAGGAAAGGGAGGAGGGCAGCAGGAGAGCAGGGAATTTCTTGTCAAATTTTGGTGCTAATTTTCACAGTGAGTTACAGGCGCCCTCTCTACCCTCTATGTGTAGAGTCTGTGCCGTGTTTCCTTCATCAGCCAGTAGGTGGCACTGTTGGCCCAGAGTGCTGGTGTCTCTCAGCACCAATGAGGAACAGACATCTGGAGCTCCCACAACACTTTTCCATTTATTCACGTTTAATGACTTTTTTATTTTCTTTTTTTTTGGGGGGGGGGGGGGGGGTTGAAAATGGGAGGAATGTAACAGACTGAGCTCCTTCTTTCAGACTCACCCAACCCTCGGGGTGGGGGGAGGGGTGGGACAGGGCAGGGTGGGGGGGTGACCCTACAGGACATGCTGGACTTCTTTGGTGAAAAACTGGAGTCTGGAGTCTCTGATTAATAAAGAAGAAAGAAAAGTGACGCACAACAAAAACTGCTAAACAAACTGTTTTGAAACCTCCATGGATCCTTTCTTTCTTTCTTTCTTTTCTAGGACTTTTCTGATGTTTTTTGGTCTGCTGACGGACAGAGGGCGCTGTTGATAGGAATAAACTATGAGCAGGTCCCCCAGAGGCACACCGGAAAAGGCAGAGCAAAAACATGTTAAAGAGACAATAAACTGTACATTTTTTCAGTGTCAGCGAACAAAGAGAAAAAAAATATTTGTAAATACTGAGTTTCTTGATTGTTCTTTTTTTTTTGCGTGAATGACTGAAGTCCACACTCTGTGACAGCAGGTGCAAGCCCACACATGGCTGGAGCAGGGTTCAGATGAGTGGATGCCAGTTCCTGCATCCACCGCTGTTTCATCCCGGCTTGTTTCTGCAGCTTAAACTGCACGCAAGGACAAAGCTGAAAGGGTTATGGTTCTCTGCCTGGTTTCTTCTTGTAATGCGAATGGCGAGAGCACACACAGTTTCTCCTCTTTATGTCACCATTAAACCTGCAGTATTATATCAAACATAGCACTGAATGTACCATCTACTGACACATCTAACCCCCGTAGCTAACCAGTCCTGACTGTTACGGAGAGAAAACGCCGACCTCTCCTGCAGAGGCCATGTGGTTTCTGTTTGGTTTGATCTCACTGTAGCATTATCCAGGGATCAGAGTTGCTGCACAGCTCTTCTGAAGAAAGGGTTTGCTTGATTGAGACACCTGCTGTGCTGTATGCAGACCTTCGTCCAGCACGATTAATGCACTGTCATGGCTTTCAGTCCGCATCCCACCTGACCTTACTACGCAGGTGAGATGGGGTGAAACCTCAGCTCCAGAGCTCCCTCTAGTGGTGGTGGAAGGGAAACAAAGAAACACCACAGGGTGGTGTGTGCATATTTTCTCTCATGAACCATCCCTGTCATAGTGTATCATTTTGCTTTGGCCAGTAGAAAGCCTTCCTTTCTTAGGTCAAAAGCAACTGAACGGTTGCCACAGTTTATTTTATAATGGCGTGAGTCACACAGTCAGGATGCTGACATTTTGTTGGACAGTGTATTGCACATAAAGTTAATGCGTAAGGTGTGAAGTTTTATATTTGGGTCAACTAGTAAGCAAATATATAGGACTCAGCAAATACAATGCAGGCCACCTAGAATATCCATCTGTCAGTGGATCCGCTCTGACCCAACACAGGCCAGACAGACACAGCAGAGCACACCCTGTCTTGTGAAAGCAGGAAGCGTTTACTGAATTGATGTACGTCGGATGGATTTACAGTTAGACATGAAGAAATGAAGGGAGTATGTATTATTTGCCCTGCTGGTGCCTCCGTCTCTGGTCTGAAGTTTGGTTTCAGTTGCAGCCTCGCAGTCACGTGACTGATCACTCGCTGATCTGCCAGCCTCCGTGGCTTTGCCTGCTGAGGGAGAGAATTCTGCCTTTTCAAATGATTGTTGAGCAAGAGATGCATTTTTACACTGTGCTCTTGAGGTGAACACCTTCATTGTGAGAAAACAGGGAAGGAAAGTCTATATTTTTAAATGAAAGGAGTGTAGGAGGAGGCCCTTATCTCTGTGTTTGAGAAGCCCAGCAGCACAGAAAATGTAACATTGTGGAATACATAACACATGGCATTATTGCAGTGTTCTTCTGATGTTACGAAAACATTGTAAGAACATCAGGAGAATGCAGTATCAATGTTTCCTGTGCAACGACTGGAATGCCAAAAGGCCTTGCACCTGTTGTTTTGTTTCGATTTTCTTTTCCAGGTTCAGAAACCGAAGACTTGACATGAAGAAACAAATGTTAATCATGGGTTTTAAAACGATTATTTAAAAAGTAAAGTTTAAAAAATGAATAAGGTAATGATATTTCTGCTTCATTTAGAGGATATTACACACTGTATGCTGTGTACCTGATGATTAAAAGACATTCATAGACAAATGGACAGCTCAGCTTCCTCTTTTGGGTGATTAGTAGTCAATCTCTCTTTAAATTAATCATATTATATTATATTATATTGTATTATATTATATTATATTATATTTATTCTTACTTTAAAAAAAACTTTTTCAAAGTTAACCTCTTTAAATGTACACATGAGTTTGAACAGGTACAATTGCATGTTTCGACCCCAATACTTCTCTCCTTCCTGTCTACATATTTAGTTGAAATTAAGATCACTTTTAATCAGCATTTTTCTAGCAATGTCCCACAAATGGAAACTTTCTTTAAAATTTAAGAATTTAAGGTCCAATTTTTTAAAACAAATGTGCTTTATGGAAAAACAATAGACTAAAAACTTCCAGAAAATCCAAATTCTTATTGCTGCATTTAGCAGCAACTTACTGATGTCATTATGCACAGGCTGGGAGAGGGGCTGTCTATCTTTTTTTTATATAGTATCTTCTCTGTCTTACGCCTGTTGGGTGTACACAGATGCCCTCTAGTGGCTGTGGATGGGTAGACACAGACGATGAGCTAGCTTCAAACAGCATTGTGATGTCAGAGTAGTCTCAGTGAATGCAAGTATTTGCAGCGAGAGTGAGCACAGTGAGCTTAAATCTCTGACTACAGTTTCATATGTTTGCACCTGTCATGAACTACCAGTAAATCAGTGAGTTTAATGTTTTAAAAATGGTCAAATGAAATCAAAGGCAAATGAAACAGAACAGCAAGTGGCAGAAAGATACAGAATCACTCTCACATTTGTCCTGTGTTTGTACCCAGTTCAGAAAACATGTTGAAAAGCTTGAGCTCCTTAGCTGCAAAATACTGCCATTTAAAGCTGCAGTGGGGATCATTCTACCACATAATTTCAGCTGGTTTTACTCTGATCTTCCTCTTCCTCCCCTTGTGAATGCAGAAATCTGCTTTATTTCAGATGTTTACAAGCACTAATAGTCCTACACCACTAGATGGCATGCTGTGACTAGCAGTTGGGAAACAGCCATGAGATTTTCAAGAAAAGTAATGTTTGTGGGAATGAAAGATATTTCTGTAGTTATTTCGGAGTGTGTGAATTCCTTTAACGATGAGAGCTATGAGACGCAGGGCTTTGGTAATCATGGTAATGGGGAACCTGCCTTAGACAGGAGCAATGCCAGCAGCCAAGTGAAATCACCTTGCTAAGGACTTCTGGATACTCCTGCTCACCTGCACTCCCTAGAGGCCAGTCTGTCACAGGAAGATTTCAGTGCAGTGCAGTGCTGAGCTGACAGCCAGCGGATAACCCCTCTCTGTGGCCCAGCAGAGCACAGAGCCTGCAGCCGGAGTCAGGGCCTTGGAGTCAAGGTGGTCACTAACAAGCCCCAGGGCAGCTGGGTAAGTTCTGTCAAATTGATTGGTACTCTCGTCTCCCTCTGCCACACCTGTCTGTGGAGTGCTTACAAATTTCTGTATGCCAAGAACTGGCCCAAGACTGAGGAGTTTGAAGCTGCATCACGCTAATAGTACACAGGATCCGACCTAATCATTAATGGGCGAAAATCACTTAAATTCCCTGTTCCTGCTTTACATCAGCATGCTGGTCCTGAGCTACTCAGCTGCTGACAGCTCAGGAGGCAGCTGCAAATGTACCAGGAGGCCTTCCTCACACTCCCTTTTAACCCGACACCCAACACTCATATCAACACATTATCTCTCTCTCCCCATCTACCTCCCACGTCCCACTGCCTGTCTGTGATGAGCCAGCAGTCTGAGGCCACAGCGGGTGCGCGTACGCAGTTCTGTGGGATATGCAGGCCCTGCTGGTGGCAGTGAGTGGGCAGGCAGTGAAAGGTGATTAGAGCCCGTAAGTCCTGGGAGAGTAAAGACGGCCATTAGCAGGGGCGTGGCCACTGCGCTGCTTCCGAGATAGCACACCCCCAGTGGCACAAGCACCGCCCACGGGAGAGAGAGAGGCCTACAGGTGCTTGCAACTCTGCTCGAACCTGTGACCTATGTTTGCATACCTATCAGAGGCAGGTGGCCTCGATAGCTTCTATCTGCAGCACACTGAGGCAGGCTAGGTTGGGGGAAACAAAGGCTTGTTCTGATGGAGGGTAACAGAAAACTGCTCCTCTTCTCTGGACCTCTGACCTGAGATTGTGCAAATGAGGTCCCTCATAAAGTAATGTCACGGCAGCCTCTCTACAACCAGTCATGTGGTAAACCAGAGAGGAAGTGACCTGTATTTACCAGATATACTGTAGTACAATGTACATGTTTTTCTAGAGTGCTAGGATATGTCTGAATAAAAGGGAGAACAAAAGAGTCAGAGAAACAAATGATAATACCCACCTTCATTTCTCAGTGCATCCTTCTTTCTATGTTTCCTTCCTTACCTTCCTGTCTTCCTCATATTCTCCCTCTCCTTCCCCTTCCCTCTCTCTCTCTCACCCTCTCTCCCTCTCTCCTCATATACATGCCCATGCCGGAGAGAGCAGTGTATACAGAGCACTCCAACTCCTTGACCATGTCCATGTCCATCAGAGTCTGCCTGTCTGTGCTGCTTCTCCTGCTGGCCGCCGGGACCCGAGTGATCCGGTCCAGCGTGGTCGACTCCTTCCGAGACTGCAGACACTTCCTCTACCAGCACCTGCCCCCGACGGGCTTCCCCCTGGCTGGACTGCAGATGATCTGCCAGCGCTATCAGGGAGCGCCTCGCTACGCAACCTTGTACCACCCGGGAAAACGCATCCCCCTATTCTCAGCCTACACCTTCAAGAAGTCGGAGGGGGAGAAACAAAGGAGATTCCCCTGGTTGTACGAGCCACAGGTAGGACGTAAACAGCACAGGTAGGGCGTAAACAGCACAGGTAGGATGGCCAGCATATCATTTCTAAACAGGAAATGCTCTGTCCAGAGCCAAATCTGTTATAGCCAAATCTAGTTATATCAATATCAAAAGTAGGGTTTATTTTTTTAAAAGCAATCGAGTTAGTGATTTACTCCTGGTGATTTGGTAATCCATCTGTAGACACCTTGAAACTAAAAGCATTTCCCCCTAGTATGGTAGAAACCCTTTCAGCTGTTCAGAGTATGTACCGGTGTACTCAATTAACAAATATTTCAAGTATCTTGGAGCCCAAGATAAGATAGATGTAACTGAAAGCAGCACTTGTTAGATAGGGTTCAGCGAGGTAATTCTACATGCATTTCTTCTGCTGAATGCCAATTATGCTGCAGTGGAACAGAAAGGCAGTAAATTCCTCCACTGACCTCATCTTCTGACGGTGATCAGTACAGGATGTTTTGGTTATCTGCTGTTATCTTTGGTTATCGCCTTAAATTGTTTATATTTTAAGCACCATTCAGTCACGCAGCTGGACATTTACTGAAGTAGAAGAGATTCAGTACTTTTCTCAGGGGTGACAGAATTCCATCACGTTGGATTTGAACTGGCAACCTTCTGGTTCCAATTCATCATGTTCCTAAAGCATAGCACCACAGTGCTTCCCAAGCAGGGAATATTCTAAGATACAGTACTATACCCTCTCAATGTCATTAAGATACAGCACTCTCGCTTGTCAGTGTCAATAAGATACAGCACTCTCCCTTGTCAGTGTCAATAAGATACAGCTCTCTCGCTTGTCAGTGTCAATAAGATACAGCTCTCTCCCTTGTCAGTGTCAATAAGATACAGCACTCTCCCTTGTCAGTGTCAATAAGATACAGCTCTCTCCCTTGTCAGTGTCAATAAGATACAGCACCCTGCTTTCTCACTGTCAACTTTATTTTTTAATGTATTTTTCCCCTCACAATTTTTGTTTCCTCCAGCTCTGTTTCGGGCGGGGCAGCGATGAAATGCAGCCTCTGCCCCTGGCCCAAAGCGACCTGTGCATTGAGGACTCGCAGGCTGTCCTGGCCGACTACACCGACACCATCAGGTTTGAGCGCGGGCAACTGAACCCAGATCAGCACCAGGCCGAGGCCGGCGACAAGGCCGCCACCTACACCCTGACCAACGTGGTTCCGCAGGTGAAGGAGTTCTACAGGGCCCACTGGTCTCGGTACCTGGAGGACATTCGGCATCTGCTCAGTAGCTTCTGTCGCGGCACGGCATTCGTGGTCACCGGCGTCACCACCTCCGAGCACATGATCCGGAGGGACAACCGTGACCGCGTGGCCATCCCGCGCCACCTCTGGACCGCATACTGCTGCCCCGACTTCGACCTCAACATGCCCTACCAGTTCCGCTACAAGTTCCCCTCCTTCGCTGCCTATGGACTCAACGAGGCAGTGAACAGCTTCATGGTGGAGGTGTCGGCAGTGAAGCTGGAAGCCTTCATTAAGAGGGAGATGAGGGTGGAGCAGGACTTCCAGCTCTTCTACAGAGGCTGTGTCCCAGAGGTGTGAATGCTGTGTCTCATGTTTTCTGCATGTGATTGGCTATGAACAGTTTTATTGATTAATAAAATGATATCATCAAATTGCTCCCAAAGGAGGCGGTGAAGAGTGCAGCTGTTACCTGATAGCAGTCACTACTTTACATCAGTCAAAGTTTCACAAGTGGCAACATTCAAATTGGTGATGGTTCTCAGATAGTGAAGGTTTTATGAATTGACTGTAAACATTTCAATGGTCAGTAGTGCATAACATGCTCTCAGAATGGTTGCTCTACCTTTAGAAAGACTGCATAAGGTAGAACTTTGGTACACTGCTGAATTCCCTCCCTAGGGAAACAAAGTACTACCTACAAAAGGTCCAACCTTTAAATTAATAAAACAATATTACTGTCCACTCCTCTGAAGCATGTTCTGTGACCTACAGTAGTACACTCTGAAATTGGGTTGGTTGCCAATGGGTTGGTGCTTTTTTTATGTGTAGGAATGGGAGGAGCTGACGAGTTGGTCTGTTTCATCTTTTCCTTGCACCTGTTTTTAATATCCTTTAAAAGACTTTACAGTATGCAGCTTATAAGTGTGATTTCTGATTTGTTAGTTTTATTGAACTGACACAAAAGACCGTCAGTGCCTCTTTCAATGTGTTAGTTGCCAGTGCAGTTTTTACCAAACCAATAAAGATGTTGCTAGAGAAATGAATGCCTTTTTGTTTTGTGCTTCACACAGATTTTATCATGTAGTTCACATCACAGTTTCAGAATATCTGCCTGAACTCTGGAGGAGCGTGCATTTTCCAAATAATTACAGTCAAAATTAATTAGATATTTCTCCAACACATCACCCCTTTGTTAGCCAGTTTTGTCTTGAGTTACCAGTGTTTTGTGTTGTAAAGTGTCATGTGTTTTCAGTCTTTTTGTTCAGCAGATAAATGAGACACCGTGTGGGAAACCCTTTCCTCGTCTCTTTTATTTTTTTCAGACACCACACATACACCTACAAACACACGCACTCATGTCTATCACATATATACACATATACACTCTCTCTCTCTCCCTCTCTCTCTCTCTCTCTCTCTCGTCTCTCTCTCTCTCTCTCTCTCCCTCTCTCTCTCTCACTCTCTCTCCCCCTCTCTCTCTCTCTCTCTCTCTCTCTCTCTCTCTCTCTCAGTAGCTGTGCTCGCTCTTATCTGCCAGTGTGTTTGCAGTGTGTTACTCACTTTGCATAGTGGAGCCGGGAGACTCGTCCTGCTCAGACACACGAAGCTTCGCCTCGCCTCGGAGGAGCCAGCCTCTGCCTGTCCCCCCGGCATCCCCCTGCGCTGTGCCATGGCGTGGCCTCTGGCCTGCGTGCTGGGCATGCTGCTGGCGATGCGGGTGACATGGGCGAGCGTGGAGAGCACCCTCCCTGAGGAGTGCAGGGCGTCCCTGTACAAGGGCCGAGCTCCGGCCGGGCTGGAGCACCCCACGCTCAAGCACATCTGCCAACGCTTCAACGGCAAGCCGCGCTATATCACGCTCTACGACTCCCTCGACCGCATCCCCGTCTACTCTGCCTACACCTTCAAGCGCTCCGACGGGCTGAAGAGGGTGGACGTGCCCTGGATGTTCGAGCCACAGGTATGCTCCTCTCTGGTTCTGCGTGCAATTAGACTGCTATGATGCTGTGCTCATTCTCACAGCTGCTGCACCTTCACTGCTGCTCTGGTTAACCTCATTATACTTTTAACCTATGAGAATGTGTTTACCTACACGGAGGTTACACATGATGGCTTATGCCAGGATCAACCTTATACATGGCTAGGCTACTTTGTGTCACATAGGCTGCTTTTTTCCCTCCTCATGGGGTTCCTGTGAGATAATCTGCCAGGTGTGAACTTCAGCTCACATTTAGTTATCATTTCCGAAAGACTTTGCTGTTTCTGTGTTAGGATTTCTGGTCGTGTTTGAGACTTGGATGGAGTGTTGCAGAGTGCCAGAGTGAAACAGAGCTCTGTGTGCGCATGGATCCACTACAGACTGTGACATCATACTAAAATTGTTAACCCCCGCATGACCTCAAAATAAGATCAGTAGCCCCCACCTATGACGGTGCTGGGTCTTTTGCTGTCAGCTGATCTTGTCTTTTATTAGGATATATGTGTGTATATGCCAGTGCTTGGACCATACCACTGCTGTGTATGTGTGTGTGTGTGTGTGTCTTTCTCAAACTCTCAATGTTTCATTTGACATCATTTCACATTTACAACATATCCATTTACATTTACAGCAATGCCAATCTTTTGATACTAATTTAGATTTATAACACAGCCATTATTTCCATATCAAATTTACATTTACAGTTTCTCAGATGTTTAAAAAAAATCTCATTCATGTTTATAGCATCTTTATCTATTTCTTCCTGCTTCCACTTTTGGTCTATAACCCTGCTGAATCACCTGGACAATATCAAACCCTCCTTTTTCTCCCATTTTTGCACACCCTTTTTGGAAGTGGGAGCTGTGTATTAGACTTGTCTCACTCCTGCAACATCATTTGCACAGGAGCACTGGCATAGTGAGTGCAATCCTCTGATACTTTCACATGCCATTCAGAGACTGTTTTCCACACTACAATTCCCACATGATGAATGAACACGATTCAGGGGAGCTGTGCCTATCCTCCAGATCATCTGAGCAGCTCATAGGTGCCTCTCAAGTGACAGGGGTCTGAAAGCAGTGCGATGAGGAAGCACTACCTACAAACCCATCCCTACCCCAGTGGAACAAAGTTATGCCACTGTGGGTTCTAACCCAGAACAAGGACCTTAGCTCAATAAGCCACTCAAGATCCCATTTAAATTTCTCTCTTCCTGCTTCCTGTTTCGGCCTGCAGTTGTATTTATTGCTTCCTGCTTCCTGTTTCCTGTTTCGGCCTGCAGTTGTATTTATTGCTTCCTGCTTCCTGTTTTGGCCTGCAGTTGTATTTACCGCTTCCTGCTTCCTGTTTTGACCTGCAGTTGTATTTATGGCTTCCTGTTTCCTGCTTCCTGTTTTGGCCTGCAGTTGTATTTACCGCTTCCTGCTTCCTGTTTTGACCTGCAGTTGTATTTGTGGCTTCCTGCTTCTTGTTTCGGCCTGCAGTTGCATTTGTGGCTTCCTGCTTCCTGTTTCGGCCTGCAGTTGTATTTATCGCATCCTGTTTCCTGCTTCCTGTTTCGGCCTGCAGTTGTATTTGTGGCTTCCTGCTTCCTGTTTCGGCCTGCAGTTGTATTTATCGCATCCTGTTTCCTGTTTTGGCCTGCAGTTGTCCACTCTGACAGATACGGGGGAGATGCAGCCCTTCCCCCAGGAGGACCTGCACTGGAAGTTCGAGGATGCCCAGGCAGTACTGGAGGACTACTCCAACTCTGTGAACTTCGAGCGCGGGCAGCTGAACCCGGACGAGCACCAGGCTGAGCCCGACGACAAGGCCGCCACCTACACCCTGACCAACGTGGTGCCGCAGGTGCCGGAGTTCAACATGGGCCCCTGGAAGGAGCACGAACACCGCATCCGCCGCCGGCTCAACAACTACTGCCGCGGCACCGCCTACATCATAACCGGGGTCACCACCTCCGGTCACATGATCCGCCGCCGCAACATGGCGCGCGTGGCCATCCCCACGTACATGTGGTCAGCCTACTGCTGCCCCGACTACGACCACAACGCCCCCTACGACGAGCGCTCCAAGTTCCCCAGCTTCGCCTCCCACGGCCTCAACCAGCGAGAGGACAGTGAAGTGAGCGAGATGACCGTGCAGGCTCTCGAGGACTTCCTCAAGAAGGTGACCTTCGTGGACAAAGGCTTCCAGATCTTTGAGAATGGCTGTATCCCTCCCTTCTCTCTCCCACATTAGTGCACCACAAGAGTGAACAGGTGGTATTTTTTTACATATCCAAAGGTATGTCAACACTGACCCACAGAAAGTTGTTTCTGTTTAACTTAATAAAAATCTTCTCCTGATTCACGGTGATGACTCACTGTTTCACACTCCAAATAAAAGAATGTGTACATGCAGAAATGCTCACTATCATCATTCATCATAATGTCACTGTTGTCCATATTGCAATTTTATCATGTTTGGTGTGACCTGCCATTTTCATGTGACTTGCAGCCTGTCAAGTTTAGACTGCAAATGTTTCACATCACAGAGATTAGTAAGCCTATGATAATAATAATAATAATAATAATAATAAAAATCAGCATCAATCCAAGTGCTACTGAATGCTCTGGACATGAATGCTTTGTATCAATAAAGGAAAATTAAGGAACACACTGAGGAACAGCTCCTAAAGTAAGTGGTTTATTATTAGCCAGAGCAAACGGACACCATAGTCTGGTCCTGGGCTTTAGAGATGAAGCAGCAGTATCCAGGGTAAGGTTCAGTTACTGTCACAAGTTCAGCCATCTTACATTAGTCATTAATATTACATACACAGCACGGTGTTGATTCGAATTAGCAGATGCAGTCATCCATATTCATTTCCACAGCTGAGTTTTCACTGGAGCAGTTCATCTTAGAAAAAATCCTGGCAGCATCTTTGCTGGGATTGGAAAACTTTCCAAATTGGCCACTAAATCATTAAAGCATCCATTTTTGCTATAATTATTATTGTTATTGATAATAGTCAGCATCACCATTGCATTACATTATTGTAATTTAGCAGAAGCTCTTAACCAGAGCAATGTACATATGTTACAATTTTACATGTTATCTATTTACACAGCTATTTACTGAGCTAACATTGAGTTACGTACCTTGCCCAAGGGTACAGAAGCAGTGCCCCGATGGGAAATTGAACAACCTTTCAGTTACAATCCCGCTCCGTTCTACTACACCGCACTGCCACTCCTATATAACAATCACATAAAGAATAAAGGATGATTTAGCAGCAAGTTTAGAGGGTTTTCCAGGCTCTTTGTGCAGAGTGTTTATTGGCCCTTAATGGCCATAATATGCCATCACACACTGAGAAATGTGGTAGTCCAGAAGAGGGCTGCATTGCAGTAGAATAAATGTTTGGTTTTTTTTTTTTAATCTGAGTGAGATCTCTCTTTCTCTGTATGTCAGAGGTTCTTTAGTATTGCTTTACTCAAAGCTCCTGGTTGCATTTTTCCCAGGCTTTTAGAAGACTTTTAGTCATGCTACACTGAGAATTCATAAATGGTGGACATGGTTATGTTTGAGCATGGTAAGGCCTGCTGAAAGAACCTGTTCTAAGGATCTCTGATGAGGCGATTTGTTGAAGCAGGAGGGGCAAGCGTCGCTCACACCCCAGTTTTGAAGCATCAGCTGATAAGATGAAACACAAGCCTCTCCAGGCTACAGGGTGCTGTCCCTCTCTCTGACGAGCTTTTGTTCTCAGTGGCTAAACGAGGTCTGTACTGTCAGCGTGCTTTACATTTACAGCGCAGAGATAGACAGCAGCTTCAAGAAGCAGGAGCAATCCACTCCACTGCATGTGATTGGCTGCCCAGGCAGCTTTCCAGGGTTCAGCTGTTATTGGCCGTACCACGGGGAGAGAGAGGAACCGAACACACAGATTATGGACTGCCAAAAGCTGACTAAACACACCATGCAACCAAAAACAGCAAGCAGCTTTCCTTTCATTTTCTCCACAGTCACGGCCAGCTAGAGGAGGGAAACCACTGCAGGTTAGGGCCCCAAATGGCACGACTGAGCTGCTGTATCCTGTGGTAAGGTCCATTACTGTTGTCTGGACTGAAATACCCAGGATGGCCTTCCCTCGCCATTTCATAACATGACTGTCTCATTTCATGGTTTTGCTCTGCTCCTCCCATCAACACCCACTTCTCTGCAGTACACAGTGAGGTCTGTAGTGTGAAACACAGCTATCGTACTGTAAGTGTGTTGGAGGATTACATTCGTCTCACTCCAGTGCTTCTGCAAAGCTGCAGAGCCTAACGCAGGATCAGGTACTCCTAAAAGGCAATTGCACAAAGGGAAATGGCATAAAGATGTCAAACTGAGTCAGACAATTGCTGACACTAATTAAGCAATTAAGTAAGCTAGTCATGAGCCAGGGTTCCTGTGAAAACAAAATGTCATTCATGTTATCATTTTGGAAGAGTTTTGCATTTCTACTTGAATACGTCGTCCATGTTGTCCCCATTGTCTTGGTTACAGAGCACCATTGACAGTAGATCAGGTGGCATGAGTCCACTGAGGTTAAATAGCTACATTCACATGTAAGGTTTATCTGATGAGTTATATGGCCCTTCCACTATCAGCATTTTACAGCTCATATTCAGTAAGGTCTTCATCTCCTGCTGAGCCTTTTACAAAGTTTGGCCTGCCTTTTCAGATATGACTGACAGCACAGAGGTAATGTGAACGAGGGTCACTCCTTTCATTGTTTAATTAACAAGGAGGGCATTTATCGATTTAAATTACGTTAAATGCTCATGACACATCACAGCTTTTTGTGAGGTCTGTGTTCCAAACGTTATTGTTCATTGCACTCAACCTAACTCAAAAGTTTATTTTCAGTAATTTAAATCGATTTAACTAAATTTAGCTCCGTTTTGTAATTTGAATTTTATAACACAAGAAAGCTATAATGTGAAAAATTTAAGAGAAAGCTTTGGGATTACTTGCCACTTAATTATTCAAACTGCCATCCTTGTTAATTAAACAATCTCATGCTGTAGCATTCACTATAGCACACAAATTTCAGGCAATCTGCGCTGTTTCGCGAGCATAATCATTTATTCTAATTTCGCGATTGGTTTCGATTATTCTGTGAATTATTTGTTTTATTGTTAATCAAGGAGGATAAAGGGGAGCATGTGGAAAGTAATGATAGATTTAAAGGTAGTGTTCGGGCTCCTCCTGTTTCCAGCTCACCAGCCGCCACTGATGTAAAGATAGCTTCTATAGACTAGATGGAAGGTGCATAAATCGTCTCTCGTCATCCTTGCCAATTCCCTCACTCTAAAAGGAAGATAGGTAGCCTACAGGAGCCATTCAGCCACAGAAAGCTGCTTACTTTGCATAAAAAGTCGATACCATTTAAATTCACTCCACATGTCTAAACTGTCATTGTAGTGCCTGTGGACTCTCCCGTAAGGAATTAACGGAGACAGACACAAGGCTAAAGTATTCGCCTGCTACTATGTTGCTGGCACAGGGCTACTTCGTTTTGGTCCTCGCCGCGTTCCACAGTGGGATGCGCGCGGTGGCGACTGTGGTGGAGGACTTCAACCACGTGGAAAGGTGCAAAGATTCGCTGTACATGGGCACCCCGCCTCGCGGAATCATCGACTTTAAACTGAAAAAGATCTGCCAGCGGTACGCCGACAAACCCCGTTACGTGACGTTGTACGACCCCCAGAAACGCATCCCAGTGTACTCGGCGTACACCTTCAAGAAGACGGAGGGGGACCGTCGTGTGGACTACCCGTGGATGTACGAGCCTCAGGCAAGTCTTGGCGTCTTGATTTTCCACCACGTTCTTCTGCAAAGGACTGGTGAAAACACCGTGTCGCGATTATCACTGGATGCTGATTACTGCAAATGATTCGCATTAAACAAAATTAAGTACTGAACGTGTTTTATAAGACTCGTTATAATACTAATTAAAACGGCTTTTTGTTTCGGCAAATCGTTATTATTCGTAGTAGTAACAGTGACTGTTTACTCTACTATTCCTGTGGCTGCTTTTCTTGATTACTGTTTTATTGTTATCGTGGCTCTGAAGTGTCTTTTTGCACTTACTTTTGGGAGAAGGAGACAATGTGTGTTTAATTGGAGATGTTTACACACATCTTATAACCACAATATATAAGTATATAAGTTGCATTGTTTTAATGTACACAAAACATGTCAAACCTTATAATTATTCTCATTTAATTCCCAACCATGACTGACTTTATTTTTAGACTCCCCGACCTTTACCATATTCAGTCTATAGACGTATGTTTATTCTTCCATAGACGTAGTTCTGTACTCACAGAAGCTGTTCTGGTGGAGTCTCGCGCTCAGAGACGCAGCCTTGCTGGCGACGCGTGCCTCGTACCGTATGGTTATGAGTCTGGCCCCTCGCCACCAGTTCTGTATAAGGCATTAAATCACAAAATACCCCGTCATCTAAAGTCTAAATTACATTTAAAACCGTGACATAAGTCGAAACCGGGGGTGTTTTGTAACAGTCTATAAGTTTATAGGTTTTGACTGACTGCAGGAGCCTGTCATCATGTCTGTCTCGCCCGTTCTTTCCCAGCTCGCGGAGACCGATGGGAACGGGAATATGATGCCTTTCCCCCAAGGCTACCTGCATATGAAGTTTGAAGACAGCCAGGCGGTTCTGGACGACTACTCCGACGTGGTTCTTTACGAGCGTGGCCACCTGAACCCCGACCAACACCAGTCCGACCCACACGACCGAGCTGCAACCTACACGCTTACCAACGTAGTACCAGAGATCCGTGAGTTCAACATCGGTCCCTGGCGAGAGCACGAGGAGCGAATCCGGGTCCGTCTCAACAACTTCTGCCGCGGCACTGCCTACATCGTGACCGGGGTAACCACGGCTGGACACATGATCCGCCGCAACAACCAGGACCGAGTGGGCATCCCAGAGGACGTGTGGAGCGCGTACTGCTGCACCGAATACGACCGCAACGCACCCCACGACGTGCGCGTGCGTTTCCCCTCGCACGCCGCCCTTGCGAAGAATTCTAAGGAGAACAACAAAGTGCAAGAGCTCACGGTCCAGGACCTGGAGAATTACCTGAAGAACAAGATGGACGTGGACCAAAACCTCCAGATGTTCTATGACAACTGCATCTCCCCCTCGCCACTCCCACAGTACCTGCACCGCACCATCTGAAACACACCACACGGTGTGCTTACAAACGGTCCAATCGCCTGCTTTATACTTTCGTTTCCCCTGCTTAACAATGTTATAAATTTATATTTCAATGTGTTTTAATACTTGGTTACCCTCATTCACACTTATTCTTTTAAAATGTTGCCTGGGGATAAAACTATTTTTATAAATCAAACAATTAAATTACTGTTAAAATTATTTGTGGTTCCAGTAGATCCCTTGTTAACTATATTCAGATAACTTGTACCCACTAATCACACTTACTAAACTACTGAGTTAAGTATTGTCACAGATACTGTGGACAGCCTGAGCCTGAGAGTGATCTCTGAGGTTGATTGAGTTCTGCTTTATCTCCTCTCTGTTTAAACATGCCATATCTCCATGCCATTACAGCGAGACACTATGTCTATCTCTACCTGCCCATTAACGTCTGTATTTCCTCTTCAGGAAAGAGTGTTATCTCCCCAATGCATGTGAAACATATCAGCAATGGTAAGGTCTGAATGGTTCAGGATGAGATGTCCACTCAGTGAATAAAACAGAACCCATGACATCATGGAGATATTGTGATGTGCTGTTGTGCTGTGTTTTGTGTTCATTGAAGTTAAAACAGCTGCACACTGACCTGATCAGATGAACTGTTGCTGGACTGACTGTAGACAGAGTTCAAAGAAAGCAGTGAAAAGCTTCACAATCAACAAACACTTGTTTTTATATAATTATGTGGATTTGAAGTCTTTCTCAATATTTTTTCTTATGAGCTATCGCAATAGTTGTGGCATCATCCAACTGATCCTTTTCAAGGAAAAGATTATGAATATAGAATAATGTAGTACTCTCCTGTGCCCCACCCCCCTCTCTTTCTACCATTCTTTCTCTCTCTATTCTCTCTATGTAAAATAAAAAGGGCATATTAGCAAGGCAAAGACTGTTCTACAGAAGCACATGAATATAACACACATTATATGCTCTTAATGAAAGTTTAATAACTGAAGTTCAGGAGGATAGGAAATTCTTATACCCACACTTATCCTGCCTCAGACCAATCTAAACCACCGATTGATGTACATAATCCGCACAAGACCCCAGCACACCTGCTTCCCAGTCATTATTGCTGTACCTTTTCACAAATAAACTTGTTGTCCTAATGAAATGCACACATTACAGCTATAATACTTACACAAGAATGCATGGTAAAGTCTGTAATGCATCTGTAAAGTGTGACATTGTGCATTATCCTCAATATCTGGGTGTGGACCTTTTGGGATCGTTATTTTGATTTGTTATATCTTTGGGAAAGGCACATCCCATGTGGCACATCCCATGTTATCACTATTTTTTGAGGATGAAGGGCAGCTGTGTCTCGCCTTCTTGGCTGTTGTGCCATGGCTGTAGTTTATCCCGTGTGGCTTGCTAGGTCTGTCTGTGTCTGCCTGTCTCATCAGCCAGTTGGGTTCACTGAGCTGAGCTTTGACATTGTTTCCTTCAGTGTAATGTTTTTTGCAGCGAATTGATAGTCTGCTATATGGTGATTTTGTAGCATAAATTTTACTTGTTATCTTGAATCCAGCTCAACACTATACCAAAGACAATTCAGGGTAAGTACTTTGTTAAAGGGTTAGCCACAATATCTGTCTCTTTACAATGGCGTGTTCTGTAAGGAGCTTCTGCTGTGACGTAACTCCCCTCCCCATGCACGCCCGCACACACACGCACACACACACACTTTATTTGAGCATGGTGATGTTATTATTTAACTAAGTCATGTTTTGAGAGGCGGCATGTGCGTTTGTCCAAACATGACATTTATAACTCCATCTCTGCACGTCGTCGCCAGGAGTGGCAGACAGAGGACAGCCAGCAGGCCCATGGGGCTAATATGTGACAGACAGGGAATATCTAAAGACAGAAGCACTTTCCTTCTTCACAACACATTCCACCAGCTGAAGTTAAGGCTCTCTACCTCCCCCTAGTGGCGCTTACGTTTTGCAAGACCATCCCTCCATGTGTTCAAGGGCCAAATCATTAAAATCTTTTTAATATTAACATTCTGGTTGCAAAGTCCAGCAGCAATTAGCATGTGATGCTTCTTAAGGGGTACTTCTGAACATTCAGGCACAATATTATGTAACAGACAGAGGCTGAGCAGTTGGCCTAAAGCCATACTTCAGTTTGCTCAGCTGCGAGCCCTGCCTGCCAGTATATCATACCGAAACAACATGCTAAATGATGTCAGCATGTTTGAAAAGGTTTTAGTATTAAACTGATTTCCTTTTTCCCCGACAGCTTGTTTACACAACATCTCAACTTTGAGTATGAACCGGCATAACACTGTAACAATGCATCTGTGTGAATGAACTGCACGGACTTTAAGGGCTTTAACAGGAAGTCAAAGGTGTACACCAGGAAGTCTAAGGTGTGCAATGGGAGCGCTAAGTATTTCTGAAGAACAGTGTATTTATTTAATTTAGTTTATAAAAATGTTTCTTGTTTTTGCTGGTGCAATTACCCTAGTAGATTACCTTCAGTAGTTGTTGTTGATGTTGTTGTTCAGTGGGTCATTATAAATTATGTTTCAAAAAGCCCTCTCCTGCAGTACTCCATGGCAGTGAAAGGGTCAAACTGCTGTTCCTTCCTGGATGAAATAAACAATGTGAAACGTTTCTTTTTATTTTCTCAATTTAACATCCCTGCTGTGCTGTTGCTATTCTTCAGCACTTATCAGCAGATGAAGTGGGCCAGTTGGGGGGGGTGAGTCTATTAAAATCCTAATGCCTGTTAAGGAGCAGCCTAGTATTTATAGACAAGGGTCAGCTTCAAACAATCAGGGCCAGCCAAGGCATACACACACACACGCTGATACACACACATGGATATACACATACACATGCGCACACACACTGAAATACACATACGCACACACAAACACACACACAGCTGGCTGCAATACCACAAGGGCCCTCAGCCATTGGAAATGAAACGGTGTAGTGTGCAGGGCTACCCTCTGCTACCACTGACATGCCCGCATTCATACAGTCTTACACATGAGGGGACCTGCCTTAGCAGCAGAAAGCCCAACACAAAGCAGTGTGACTCAGCCTTATTCAGTGCCTTATTCAGTCCTTGTTTAGATGCTCTCATCAGCCCAAACTCTGCTACCAGAGCAGCCACTGTGAAACCACTTCATGGCTGAGACTGTAGAACATCTGAGTGTGAATGACAAAGGCTGTTGCCGTGGGAACCCCCTCCAGATGATTCGCTTGCTTTCCGAGACGTCTGCTGCAGCCCTGAAAACAATGACTTCCACGGGCCCTGGCCCCCCGTCGCCGTCCTCCCGGGCCCTTCCTGTCTTGCGTCGCGCCCGCAACCGTACGACGGTCTTCCCTCCGACCCTACTGCATCTGAACCACACAGCGAGGGAGCGAGCACCTCCACCTGTGCTGCTGACTCCGTCTCCCTGGATCCCTCTCCCTGTCTTTCTCTCCTTTTCTCTGTCTTATTCTGTATCACTTCCTCATTCACTCCATCCTCTTAACTCTATCTCCAGTGCACATTGCACAGGTCTTCGTTTCATTTCAATCCTTCTAACCCAAAAATGGCTCTCCTGCTGACCTTTTGACCCTATCCCGTCCTGCCCCCCTCCCCCACCCCCCCCAGAGCATGGCCTCAGGCACGTATCCTGCCTCCACACCGGCTCTATTTGGCACACATATAAGCAAACAGCCCCAATCCAAGTAAACAACTCTGCAGCCAGGCTGCCAGAGTCACAGGGATGTATGTTGACTCGGGTGGGGTACGGGGCACAGTGGAGGTACAAAGGGGATCAGGGAGATCCAACAGCTTCTGCAAGATGCGCTAATAGCACCAGTTACAACTGCGACCGGAGAGACATTCGGGTGAAGGAGTGTGGGGCCATGGAAACACAGGGCAGCATGTCTAAAGCTGCGTTTTAACTGAACATGAAGCAAAATTTCCCTTCCCTTCGTTTGATAGCTTGCCTGAAAAATGAACAAGCGAATTTCACGCCACATCACAGCAAGCATTTTTGATTACACCAACGCTGCTAGCAAGTTTGATTTGAGATTTCTGGAAAGGGCGCATGGCTTCTAGCCCAACTTGAAGATGACTGGCTTTCGCCAGGTGAAATTTTTCGCAGCACTTGAGCTCAATGCAAAGTTATGGCTAAGGCTAAGGTTACAGCTAAGTTAGGACCACCAGCAGATTCTGCACAGTCTTCTGTGCAATCATGTGTGTTTCTTTTTATTCATATAAATCAAAGTATGATTCAGTTATGTAAAAACATACAGTGCATTTATCAATAACTACATATGAAACACAACAAGGGAAAGTATTCATATCACATGAAATGGTAAAAAAATTAAAATTGTATTTTGCATGTCATATATAAAATATAATGAATATGACAGAAAATACAGATTAAGATTTCAAGAAATAAAATATTTTTTTCAAGGGGAACAAGGACAATCAAATCACATGAATAAAATTCAAACTGGAAGGACATCATGAAATAGTAATAACCACCCGCTACTGTTTGTTTCAATAATGAATAGATCAGTCAATCATTCAATCAATTCATCAACCTGTCAATCAATCAAAATTGATCCCTCAAAATGCTTTATTACAATTGCATTACCACAAAATGATGGATAGGCTGTGCTTTCCAGAGAAAAAAAAAACAAAGCCAACTGAGAAAACTTTCTCCAACCCAAGGAAACCTGACTAGTCAGCCAAACCTGACTAGGCACCTTTTATATATATTTAACTAATTGTTCTTGATAAATTGTTATTGTTGTTGTTGTTGTTGCTGCTGTTGTTAAAGGTTCATTTATTGTTAACCTCAGCTTCATCAAATTTAATCAATTAATCCTACAAGCTATCAAATTATTTTAAAAATTGTTCGTTGCCTTGTTAACTATTATGACATGAGGTTGGGAACATAATGATGGTGGAATATCTTGGACACCCAAATATTTCTTTTGAATGAATGTCACATTGATAAAGTGCTCATGAAATTCATTCTTTCAAAAAAATGGGATTGTGGACCATCTGAATTTACTACAACAAAGACAAACTACATAATAGCATTGTTATGTCAGCCATGGAATAGTTTATGTGTGTGTGTGTATGTGTGTATCACATATCCTACACAGAACAAACATATACGTGTTTGCATGCATGCATGTCCCACATGTGCACATTAAATGTTCAGTAAGTATTCCATTGGCATGTGTGATCTCATTCATTCTGCTACGGTCACAGCTGAAGCATCAGAGCTTTAGTTGCATCCACAAAACTGCCCACACAAAAGCTATTCTGATAATGTCACTCGTAAAAGGACTATCAAATAAAATGTGATTGATTGGTGGGCAGGCTGACAGACTGGATGGTTGATTCATTGACGGATATATTCATTGATTGTTAGATGTTTGATTGACCAATGGATAGATTTATTGATTTATTGATTGATTGATTAAGATACTGGTCCACTGTTTCTGCATTGTCAGATGAAGCTGTGGCAGGTGATGTCACAGCCAATGACCCATGTGCTGAATAACTTGGGGAGATGTTATTTTGGTCCCTGGCTGGAAAGCACTGTCAAAGTGTAATCAGCAGATATGGTTAGCTCGCTGAGCTAAAGACTCAGGTCTGTAGCCAAAGGTAAGGAGTGACTCTCACACCCTCTCCTACGTTACTCAGCTGATACAGTCCCATAACAGCCTGCTCTACACGGGTCTTTATTTGGAAGCTCTGCTTTGCACACCCCTCATACGAAGGCTGTCAGTAATGTATTTCAATGTAACGCTTTATTTAGGAAGAAGAGCACATTGAAGAAATCACACCTTAAGGCAATGTGTTGGACAAACCATGTGACTATTTCCCATGTCCTATAAGGCCCTGCAAAATGTTGTGATTTTGAGGAAGAGTCTGTGATTGCCTTATTATTTTTATATGCACATATTTTTCAGCAAATAGACTGGAATGCAGTTGCCACAAATAGTTAATAAACCAATAGTTAAAAATAGTCAAAAATTAGTTGAGAAGCGAATATTTCATAATGATGGTTTGCCATGAGAGTGGGATTTCAACTCTTGCAAATATTTGTAAATCACTGCCTACTGCAATGATGAAAAACAAATTCTGTTCAGAAATGTTTAACTTTTAGGATTATAACACTGGAGGCTGTCATCTAGGTGAGTAAATATATGTCATCTGAACTGGTGCGTCAAGACTGGCAGAGGCGCTAGTTCTAGCATCCTCAACACAAGGGAGTTCCCCGACGTGGCGAACGTGCGGATCCTTTTTTGCACGCGCAAAACCTCTAGGTGCCTGGGCTTCCTTGAGGAAAGACCCCCTTCCGCTCTGCGCGACTCCCAAACTTACTGTCTTGCCAGACACACACACACACACATACATACGCTGAAGACGTGCTTGTGGACCTGACATCTTGCGCTGGCCAAAAAAGCAATCGGGGCATCTGTAAAAATATTAACCCTGGGGGACTCTGTGGTTCTCAGCTTTGTTGTATGAGCGACATATTAACCCATCCATCACATCCATTCATACATATGTACCTGTTTTCAGAGGGAGCATTTTTCATTTTTGGAGCCATCGTTTTTAGTTTTGTCGTTTTTCAATGAGAATAAAGTCACCCAATGGGAAAAATACTAATGATTCATTCACCAGTACAAGAAGAAAGGAAGACACCTTTTAGTGTTAATAAGTTTTTTTAGGCTACGCCCTTAGTGGAACTATTGTTATTTTAGACAAAGTCTGCCGAAAGGCGTCTCTTCGCAGGAAACTCCAGGAAACTCTTTAGGCAAGCATATGAAGACAATTACATTATATTCATCATAAGCATCGATAGCAGACGGACCGGATAACTATAAACTAACGGTGACCCACAGAAGCTTGGATTGCAATAAATGCGCAACAGACGACTATGGGCGACAGCGCGCGAATCCTGTGAGGGACTATGCAGATTCGTATAAGCGGTGAGTACTGTGCAATAGTCCCGACGTTTTCATCCGATCAAAACTCTTACATCAGGGTTTGAGGTCATTGATTCTCCCCAAGGACGACTTCAGTCAGGGGCTCTCTGCTCTCGCTGTTCTAGAGTCAGTGATTCTGTCCCTGCTTATCAAGTTCAACACGCTTTCGCTGCGGGCGCTGGAGGAAAATATGCCAACAACACGGGCTTGCCAGAAGCGCTAAAGCTAGAAACACACATATCGCCCTGATACGACTGGCCTTTCAAACTCACGCGGCAATCTGCTTTGCTTCAGCATGTGAGAGGACCACAGGGGCGCGTGCCGCGGAAGATCCGTCTGGGCGCTAAAAAAAAGTCCCTTTACAGCGACCTGCCCTGCCAGGCGGTTTACGGGGAATATTTTTGTCATTATCATTTTGCATAGGGGGTTAAAAATGCAGTGCCACTTCGCGGATGTTTCCTCGGTCAGGTGAGTTTTCTTTTTGTGCAGTTCAGGTATTATGACTCAAATGCGCTTTATTAACATTCATGGAATGCACCTATAGTGTTGATGTATGAAATAGCATTACTTTACTTGCAGTATGCGCGCTAGATTTGTAAAATATCGATGCCGGGTGGATGGGTGAACGAGCAGAGAACAGTCTGTCACTACATTGATTTTTGTATTTTGCGTAACTTTGTGCTCAACTCGTGGCCAGCGCAGTCTAAAGATGACATTCTTGTAATGAAATCATTTGAACTCTTTTTGACGAGGTGTGGCAAGTATTTTTGCTACAAATGCCAGTACAAGTGAGTATAAGAACTTTTTAATGCCACGTTCTCAAAATTTCGCATGGTCAGTCTTCCATGCCCACGCCGCACCAGTGGCTGCTGCTCCATGTACAAAATTTGTCAAAATTATAAAAGCATAACCATCGCCTCAGATATCAACCAGTTGGGTTATCTAGAGCAATCCAGAATAATAAAGTTACAGTCCGTGCTAGTGCGTAAAGTGTCCAAGGAATGGAAGCAAAGGTACGCGAAGCAGACAGTAATCCAAACGGTACTCACTGACTGGCAGAAAACATTCTGCGCACAAACTCATCATCACATTTCAATATGTGTAAGTGCGTTTTATTGACCCGGTTTTTTCTGACGTCAAGTCTATGAAGGAGTTTGGGTATTCACTGTCTTATTTGGTATGTTAAACCCCTTCCATAAATTGCATGATTAGTTTAAGTACCTAGGACTTTGTCTAGTGACTATCTATCTATCTATCATTGTGCTTTTTCAATGGGGTTTGTAGTATGGTTCATTCGATTTATCGGACAGCAGCAGCCTGTTAACGGCAATATCCAATTCTTAGTGTGTGATGTGCAGTTCTGCACAATCTGTGGGCCACGTGCACGCCTAGCTTGGAGCAGGTGAGTGGCCCTAAAGTCCAGAAACGTGCACTCCACTCTGACTGGCATGGGGTCAAGCTTCATTTTATTGGCAACGGTGATTTAGTTGCATATTCACAGAACAGAAGAGATGAGAAGCAGAATCATAACTATTGTAGGGGGTCAGAACAGGCTCAATGCCCGGAGAAAATACCCTGTAAGCACCCCCATAGCGCCTGCCCTGGGTCAGAATGTTAACATATCCAACCAAACAGGGTTTTCCAGGTGTCCGACAACAGAATCAGGATCACTACGTCAGGGTAGGTCTGTGTGTCAAGTAGTCTGGAATATGTCAGCCAGTCATTCAAAGGTTTTGGAGAGTTTCCATGGCAACCTGTAAGTCAATCACCAGCATGTGTGGAAGAACTTCAGTTGTTGCATCTGTCTGTATGTATGTATATCTATCCAGCAGTGTGTTTGAACACTGAATGGGCACCTGCAGATGCATATTTGGACACTGAGGGGGTATCTTGGGTGTCTTCATGTTTGGAGACTGCATGGACAGCTGCAGGTGTATGCGTGTTTGGACACACTGAGTGGGCAGGTGGTGTTTTGTCTCTGATTGGCTTGCCCTGGACCATGGTTTTGTTACTGGGAAACCAGTCTGAGAAAGGAGGGGAAAGCCCTGGGTATACTCTGCTCCTGTGCTGATCCAGGACCAACTAATCCTACCACATTTAAACTCCATTAATTTGGGATCAAGGGTCAGTGCATGGGAGCAGACCCTGCAGTAGCTGCCCAAGGTCTGACCCATCAGATACTTGTGCTGTTCCCAAGGGCCCGGCAACAGGAAGTGTTAGTCGCTAGTGGTTTGCCAGCCATGGACAGATTGTGTTCTGATCCTCGCTATCTGCAGTGTTTGCTGCGTGAAACGGTGATACAGCGGAACAGTGGGCTGCGTGTTTCACATCTAATCTGAACTGATACTGTCAGGACAGTCTGTGATTGTATCACACGCTGGTGTTTTTATATAAACCACGGGGTGCAGCTCCCTGCCCAGGGGATGGGCCAGTGCACAGACAAGGACACCAAAGGTGAAAAGGAAAAAAAGTTTGGCAGACTGTCGCTGCCAGGGCACAGCCAACCTGGGGCTGGCGTGGGTCCTGCACTCCAGATTTACTGCAGAGAGTCACCGCTGTACACTGGGCTCCCTCTCTCTCCCTGCCTCCACTGTTACACAACACAGAGCAGTGCTACAGTCAAGTGGCTGTCTCATTAAAAGGCTCAGAGTGCTAGCAGTGTGGTGTTGGCGTAAGGATGAGGTTTAGTAAACCTAAGGTTGCTGGTTTGATTGCCAGGTGGTGTGCTGCTGTTGTCCCCTGGTGTTTTTCCTGTGCTTTACTCGGATTGCTTCAATAAGGTGTATAAATGGATGACATATAAAAAGTGCAAGCAAGGTGGTCAGCAAGGTGGTGAGCGGATCCATCTGATTTGCAGTGGTTGGCTGTGTTGTGCGAAACATTCTACATTGTTGTGTTGTTCTGTGTCGCAGGGTCACTTCATTTTGCTTTCTGCGTTACAGATTGTCCGCATTGCGGATAGCGTCTGCGTTGTGCTCACCATCTGTGTCTCAGCAGTCCTCTGCGTCTTCCCCTACAGGACTTGTATCTGTTCTGCTAATGGTGCTGCAGTGGTCTGGACCAGGCCTGGCCTCCCCTCTCCGGCCCATCTGTGACCCACGGGTCCTGGACCGCTTCATCAAGGAGGCGCGCGACATGGAGTCTGCTGTGGTGAGTGTGAGGGTCTGCGAGACTGTTGGTGTCTCTACTGTATGTGTTGGCTGGCCTGTCACGTCTGAATGTTTTAACAACTGTTTGTTGGTAAAAGAACATGCAATCTTGCCTGGCTGTAATGCATGCACAGTGAACCCTCATACAGAACAGTAACTGACTGCTAGACGCAACGTCAGTGTTCAGTTGTGTGTGTGAGTGCCTGTCTGTCGTTCTGTGTAGCTGTCTGCATGTCTTACTGACAAGTGCTTCTCCTCCTCTGTTTCTCTCCCCTCTCGCTCATTCTCTTTCTCTTTCTCCTCCCTTTTCCCTCTCGTTTTTTTCTCTCTCACTAGCGGAGTTGTAAGGAAGGTTGTGGCATGGTGGAGTCTCTCACAGTCCCTCTAACCAGTGTTGACTTTTCTCTCTGGGAGAAGACAGAGGTGAGCTCAGCTCTGCATTTCACCCCCCTAAAAATAACCGTGTGCTGGGTAACACAGGAGACTCCCCACAGAGCCCCTGTGCTGGCTGAGTCAGTGCTGATGCGAGTCTATGTGAGGGTGCCCTAGTTAGCACAGTGTTCCTGATGTTCCTGCTTCCTGCTCATTCAACAAGAACGGACACACTTATGTTCTGTTGTGTCGGAAGTCACTCTGGATAAGAGCATCTGCTAAATGAATGTAATGTAATGAGATAATGTGTGATGCCGGCGATGTTCTGCAGGTGGGGGAGCGATCACGGGAGGTGCAGGCGGGTCTGTGGCTGCTGGCTCAGGCCTTACGCAGGGCCCGGGCCTCCATTTCCGACGCAGCGCTTTGCGGCCTCGTCGACACCTGCATCAGTAATATCCACAGCATTGGACAGGTGATCCGCAGCCACAGCATAGAGGTAAGCCAAGGGTGGGGCAAAGGGCAAGGCACAGGTCATCAGAGGTCACCAAAAAAATATAACCGCTACAGGTGACAGACACACACACACATATATATGAGGCTATGGGTATGATTCAGCTTTTTAGCTTGTTAGCCATGATTATCGGTAATCGTCCATGTGGCTTGGCTGGCTGGGTGCCAGTTGTTTAGCTGGACTCACTGTAATGGTACACAGAAGCCAGTATGCACACTATGTTCCATATGATGACTTTCCTGCAAACAAACACTGAAATATCTAGGTTATCACAGATACTATCTCAACTTCCATTTGTGTCTCTGGACCCTGCATGCTGCTGAAACTGGAGGGGTATTCTGAGGTAGCGTGAGCAGGCATGCGTCATGTGTATACTGTTTGCAAACTTTGAACTGAGTCTAAAAATGCAATAGGAGTAAAACTGTCACCAACTTCACAGAACTCTCTGAAATTAATGACTTCTGTTCTAATCCTGGTGATTAGAAATCATTTCTTTGAGGAAAACGATAGAAGTTTAATTCTTTCATTTGATTTATTACAAGCTCTTTGCAGAGATGCATTCTTGGAGTTCATCATGGTCTAGTACTTAAGCAAGCTCCTATGTGTCACTGCATGGTTACATGTACATGTACCTGTGCTACTTTATTGGCCATGGCACGTAATATAGTAAAATATTTAATTGAATTAAATATAATATTTAATTAATGATAATACTGTTTCTCTGAATTATTCTGGGTCACAATGGCACATACACTACAGTAACAGCACTGACACTGAGTCCTCCATGCGGCCTCAGTAGCTGCCGTGTTAAAGAGATTCTGGATGTTCAGTGGTAAGTGTGTGGCATGAGGGAAGATGTCACATTCCTACCTGAACATTTTCATGCGAAAGGAAGTTGTTATCCCTGCAGGCTGAGCTCTATGGCAGGGATTCAATCCCAGCCATGTCATCAGCTGAAAATGCCCAGAAGCCCACAGCAGTGAAACTTATTGGCTACATTCTGCTGGGAATAGGGGAGGGTATGTCAGCAGGGTTTGCTCGCCTTGCCGCTTTCAGACACCCTTTAATTTGTCTGACGCCTGCGAGATGCTCAGATAATGTCAGCGGGGTTATCCATCAATGAGGTCCCACTCAGCTGTGTGACTCGCAGTGTGAAAGACAGCCGTTGGCTGCGTGAGAGCATGTTAGGAGGACCACATTCGTCTGGCCTCAGCGTTCCTGTGGGAGTGCAGAGACTGTCGCAGCGAGAGGAGCCTGCTACAGTATGGGACTGGTGATTCCAAAAAAAAAAGGTTCCAGAGGGGAAAAGTGTAAAGAATGTCCCTGTCTGCACCCGCTGCAGCACCCGTGCAGCCTAGCCGCAGCGTCACCCTCGGGGTCAGGAAGTTTCCTGGGCTGCTCTGTGTTACAGGTCAGCAGTGACTCACTGTGTCATCACCGCCCCACATTCTTAGATGGCCGCAGTGATGCATGCTCTGCATCTGCTGAGAAGGTAAAGGCCATCGGCAGGCACTGACTTTCTTGGAAAGAGAGTTATACACACATTTGTAGGCCATTGTTGAGCAACCTGCGCAGGGTTAGGTTACTTATTAACGTCTGATCATTTTTTTATGCTGCCTTTACTCTTCAGGTGTTTTTTTCTGTTTGTCTGCTGCCGGCGGCATTTTTCCCAGAAGCTGGTGCCTTTCAGGGCCATAGAGCTATGTGCCAGAGGGACTGGACAGAGTGGCTGCTGTTGCAAACATTAAACTCACCCATGTTCTAACGGTCACCCCCTTGTCCTCCTGTCACCCCCACCCCCCATTCCAGCAGGACATGCCCCCCCCTACGGCTGCCAGTGCCAGTGGAACCCAGACATGGCAGGTGACTTCGCTGGCAGAGCTGCTCCGCATCCATACCAACTTCCTCCGTGGAAAAGTGCGCCTCCTGCTGTCTGACGCTCCAGCCTGCCAGAGCAGCTGATTACCACTCCCCTGAGTAGCAGCCTGCTGAGTGGATCTCCTCCTTGGGGAAGATCTGACTGGAGCTCCATCAAGCTGGAGCCAGCTGATTGGAGCTTCTCAGAGAAGGGGGTGGGCTGTGGCCCCAATTACTTGAGAGTGATTAACTCCTGTGTGTGGACGTAGAAGGAAGGAACGTGAGGGCAGGATGGCGGCTGATTGGACGAAATGCAGGAAGGCAGGACACTGGCTGGGGTTGGCTGCGCTCACCTGCTTCATCTCACCTGTGGTCCCTGCAGATGGAGCCCCTCACACCTGCATGGGCACTTCCTGGAAGGCTACTGCTGTTCGTTCACTTCATTTATACATTTGTCTTGAAATGCCTTTTTTTTACATGTTTGTGTACATACATATATTTTTACATATATATAATGGTGCCTCAAATAAAGGCCCACATCAAGCTAAAGAGCTATGCACTGAGGAGCAGGTGTCACAGAAACAGAAAGTACATTCAAGCCGTACTTTGGGTGGCAACCCATAGCTTTAAAACCTCTGTTTAAAATACAGTGGAATGACTATTTATCGGCAGTGTGAAGTTTTAGTGACATCACAGTTTTTGTCTACATTGTAAAGGTTCCGTGACATGACTGTGAGATCAAAGCAGACAAACGTGAGAACCAAGAGCTTCAATGATGTTACTCTGACTATTATCTGTGTGTTTGGCTCAAACAGCGCACTCTACAGAGAGTTCCAATAGCAGCAAAAATGTCAGCTGGTTTCCTGAAGAGCTTCACTCTTGCTCTCTGTACATTTTTAATTTCTTCTTTCACATGGAATGTAAAAGGATGCAAATATTTAAGGAAATTTGTACAGTGTTTTGCCTGTTACTTTAGTTGATTGATCCTTTTACCACAGCTTTTTGGTATTTAAAATATATAACATTATTATGCCATAAAAAGAAGCAATGAAAGCATGTCATGGGAATATTTAATCATTTTGATTTTTTTCCATACTTATGGTTGTCCAGCTAAAAGCAGTCCAATGCTGCTTATATCCCTAGGGCCACATATTTCACTGAGCGGTACTCACTGAGCAACCCAACAAGGATTCAAACTCAAAACCCTGTGGTTATGTGAGTCTGGCACTGCTACACAATAGGTTTTCATTTCCCTCAGCTTCACTTCAGCCAGGTTTCCACCAGCGTCCCCACACACCCCCCAAAATACAATCATCTACCCGTCTACATCCCGGAGTACACCCGTCTGCCTGCCTCTCAGCACCCTGCAAGTTGTTTGGATGATGTCACTGGAGTAGCATCCAAACAGCATCCACTTCACTGTGGTGCACTGTGGGACTTGTGGCATGAATAACAGCTATGTGAAAGTGCTTAGATCTAAGGATTGCATTCATCTTGCTCCCACACAAGCGCAAAGGCGATCACAGTGGGAAAATCTTAAGTTGTACCACTGGCTTTTACCAAAGTTGCATGAAAAAGTGCAAAAAAATCATCTTTCATTTTTGAGGTCAAATTTGAAGTGAGAATGAAAAAAGCAGGAAACATAACATTCTTTTTTGATCAATTTTATTCACTTCAACCTTGGATTGGCACAACCACAATGAAGCGCAATATTTACAAATATACATATTTACAACAAAATACATGTACATTCACCTTGTCTGTTCACAGGTACAAAACATGCCTAACAAAAACTTTCATATAGTAGGGCTTCCACAGGAAATGCAGGAAATCTCCTACGGAAATTCCTCCAATATGAACACAAAAGAATAATTATTGACAAACTTTGCTAACGAGAAGAAGTGACACTCTGCACTCAGCAACAGACACACACAGCTGGCTGGTGCTGGCACTGAATGAAAAGTGAGGCTTCATCAACCCCAGGTGGTTCTACTGCATGCTGTCAATGACTGACTCGCATTAGCAAATCAAAGGATCTACTTCTCCACGACAAAACACTATGACTGGCTTAAGTCAATGAGTCACTGATGACACAACATGGCTCCATCTATTTTGGGGTTCAAGAAGTGTCACTCCCCCATCACCATGTTCCAGGAGTACACCACGAGTTTGCAGTGGAATATTAAATACAACAGGTAAAGTAATACAGTGAGGTAACTTTAAATTAAAGAACAAATAACGCACACCCAAAACAGACAAATTTAATCCACAAACTATGATGGGACTGTTCCTATTTTAAAAACTTTACAACTTCAAGGATGCGTTTGTAGAATCTGTGTGTGACGCACTTTCCAGTGGAGCTTAAGCCTCTCAGCTCTCAGTCAGTGTAATGCATCTTGGTCAGGGTGTGGTCTCTCTTGAACAAGTGGGCATGGCAGAGCCGCAGCCAGATGTGGTCATGGTCACTGGGGATCAGGGTAGAACACCTTGATGTGAATGGCCGAGTTGTTACGGGTGCGGGTCACTGGCTCCGCCCCTCCGAGCCCAGCCTCATCGTCTTCAGGCTCCAGGTCATCCACGAGCTCCACGGTGGAAGTGTTGGCGGCGAGCTGCAGCGCCCCCTGGCTGCAGGCCTGCAGCTGCAGGGCGATGTTGATGGCGCGGTTGATGGCCAGGCCCAGGCCGTGCACACAGATCTCCCGCTGCCCACCGCTGTCCAGCAGCTTCTGGCACCGCGCCAGCTGCGCGCGGAAGTCCGTCTTCATGTTGACGTAAACGTCATTGCGCCGCTTTGGAAGTTTCCTGGGCAACCGCTTGCGGAGGGTGAACTCAACGGGGTCCATCTCACTGGCCACACCCTCGGGGATGGTGGCCTGCAGAGTCAGGCTCTTGGGGGCTGGACTGCACTGCTCTGTCATTTCAGAGACTGGCATAAGGGAACAGAGTTACACCAACCAATTAAACAACCAAGCTTTAACAGATACAACACACCTCACAAAAACATTTAGTCCTGCACTTTAAAGACACAGAATCAGCATGCACTCAGGTATATACACATACACATATACAAATATGGTGTGAGACATAGCAATAGGAAACAGGCTTAAAGTTCCCTTTTACAGAGACTTAGAAGGCCCTGTCAGACCAAGCAAGGGCAACAGTGGTGTAGAAAAATTTAAGGTAGGAACAACATTGAGGGATGTCTGACTTTGTGGGGGGATCCATTATAGACACTGAACAATAACTATAAAGCGAACATCTACATTACTAATTAATGTTGCATAAAATACAATTTTATAGCCGCTTTCTGTAGTGTGTTGTGTAGCAAGCTAGTGACTACCGCACAGAATGGGGTTTAACAAAAAAAATGTTACGTTCTCGAGATATCACTTATGAATGTAGCCTTTGTTGCAGCTATTCTACATAGGTAAACTACTCAAAATATCAATGCAGTGGGTGTAGCTGCTTATATCAATATTAGTCTAGTGACAGCTATGCTGGACCTGGCCATCACACGACTGTAGCCTTCATTTCCGTGAAGCGACCCAGCTAGCCATCTGGTGGGCCAAATGTGTTGTTCGGCATTTATTTGCAAACATTAACGACCTACCTTGTTTAAAAGCAAAAATCTGAAGCTGTATAAGCGATGGTAGCAGTTATCAGGCTACACGCCTCGTAGAGGATAGAGGTTCGTCTCCAATATCCTACAGTCGAGGAGCATTCATTCCCAACGGCGCATGGACAACCGGAAGCATATGAGACGTTGCAAATTCATTCTCCCGGAAGCACTCACAAGGACTCTATTTAAAAAGCGTCCATGAACTTGCAAAGCTATACTGCTTGCGTCGGTGACTTGCAAAACGTTGAATTGCACGCGCATTTAAATAATCATATGAGCTATGTACTGATTTAAAAGCACGTGCATTGTTAATTAACTTGAATGTACTACCCCCAGAAACCCCTAGAATAACACTAGTGACACGGCTACCAAGCATTCAGTCCTCCGTTGCAGTACAGTTTGTCTTTCCAAATTTATGGGTGCCGCATGCTTGCATAAAATAAAAGAATGGAGTTGACGCAGTATGGAAAGACGATGTCACATGATAGGGGTCGGGATGTCCCCCCCAAAATGGGAGAACGCCTGTCCGGTTAGGCTCCCCTGTCACATGGTCCGAATAGGACGGCCATCTTCCTAATACACAAACAAGAGGAGCGAGCAAGCAGACATAAACACACACCGCGACCGCTGGAGAGGGGAAAAATAATTAATTAAAAAACCCAACGACTAGATAGAATATTAGCTACCGATAAATATTCACTGGAGAACGACATTACTCAAACAGACGGAAGATACGAATATACAGCTACTCAGAAGAGAGCTTTGTATGTAATACCACGACTGAAAATAAAAAAAAAAACAGCTAACGATTGCAGAAAAAAGGTAAGTGCCAAATGCACTCGTTGCAGAATGGCTTGTGCTAAATCAGTTTAGCTCGCCGGCTAAAGGCAGCTAACTGAAAAGGCCGTTGCATGCGTATTGCAGAAAAACTACAGCTAGCATTAAATATATTTAAATGTGTGCAGCGGCTGGGGTGCGGTCGCGGTGTTTATGGGGACAGTGCCTTGGCTCCATGCGGCTTCGCGATATTTATGTTTGTTTTGAAATGGCCGTGGAAGGCCTGACTAAGCCTCGGCGTTGCGTTGCGTGGCCAGCCGCTGCTGAGGAAGGGGGCGGGGTGGGGGTATCCACGCTTACACCCCGCCCCTTTGACGATATGTCCAGTGCCATTAGTTACACTTCTTGAGGCCCGTAGCTAGCTAAGGTGGATAGAGACAAACAAGTGAGGTAGGTTATCGTTACTATTGCATCGTGCAAATCACTCGATGAAGCGATAATACTATCGCTAACGTTTAACACTTCTGCAACGTTATGGCTAATTACGTAGCTAATAACTTGGTAACTAGATAATGTTTTAATAGATTAAATGTAACATTAGCTCGTGAATGCCATGTTGCAAAAGTGGCAGTTAGCTAGCTACTTACGGTTCGACGAGATCATGCATTGTCACTGACCTGGCCTTGAAGTTATCCCGCTACAGCTAACGTTTGTGACTAAGTATGAAAATTAGCTAGTTTGCTAACTGATTAGATACATGACGTCCCTCTACGCCAGAGCTCCGAGCCCTGTCCATGCATTTCACTGTAAAATATAACTAAATAGCTAGCAGTAGCGCTGAAATTTATAGCTGGCTATGACAGGCTTGCAAGAATAGCTAGCTACTCGTTAGCTCGGTAGCTAGCGTGTTACCTATCCTTACTGTAGCCATCTGCTCATTTGAATTCAGAAGATGCACGTTTAAATTGTCAGTTGTGTTTGTAGTAAGAGATTCACAGAAAGTTTGGTAACGTTACCTACTTTGTGAGTACTACTACACAGCGCCGTAAAATGTTTCAGCATCGAGATTTAAGGCTGTGCCTGCACCAACAGCATGCTGATACAGTTCGGATCGTGGAACGTGGATGGTGGTGGACGATTTGTGGAGCTGATACAGTAAACTCGCAGATTAAAGTGGTTTAAATTTATTTTGTGTCAGCACCAGTCACGCTTTTGGGAACCATGTATTTGCCACCCTTAACCTAATTCCAAAGGCAACATTTGTCCCGATCAGGGGCGCTTTGCAATTTTCCACACATTTCATTTTGCATATTTTTCCAAACCCGAAGCTTGCCCTGTCCTGTCGATGAGTTATGTCGCACATTGAAGACTAAAATGGTATGTAAGTCTAATAGCGTTTGTTGAGTGTAGAGTAAAAGTAGAGGCGAGCTAAGGCCATGCGCCGTATTTCTGATGGAACAGCTACCCGTAGGAAACGCAGTTTGAAATGCCCGTCTGTTAGTGTGTAGTTTTAGGCCACCGCGTCCTGTCCCGGGCGGATTGGGTTGTGCTATTGCTGAGTTATAATAGTAAGTCGGGAAGAGCACAGTTTTGATGAGTCGCATAAATTCGATACCAGGCCGTCTTTCACGTTACATGGGTCTTGGCATCTCCCTAAGGGCTCACGCGGGCATCTTCATAGCTTCCAGATTGTCGATGTCAAAAGCTTTATGAGTATTATGATGCACAGAGAAGTAACGCAGGTTTATTAGCATGTCTATGTTTTGTAGGTGTTATTTGCCATTTTGTCATTTTTCATCAGCCTGCCTGCATGCTTGTATATGTACGCATTTGCAGTGAATGTTTTCACGTGTTTAGATGTACTACTTGCTTAGTGAATAAGGAGGGATTTGAGTCGTGCTTTGTGGAGACGTCAGTGCAATCCCAGCTTAAGGGAAAACCTGTTTTTTTTACTTGAGGAATGTTTTGTGACACGGACAGGAGGGGCGGGGGGATCAAAAAAGGTCAAGAACTGCTGCTTTAAACCAACTGAAAAGATGAGTAGTTTTCATGCAGCTGGTGTGGTGACATATTTGAATGACATTGTGCCGTTGTGGTATATGTTTTGTATTTGTAAGCACACAGCACTGTGATTTTCTGTTTTGCAGAAAATATCAAGTCAGTGTGTGTTGTCTATTTTATGCTTTTATGTTTCATCTTTTGACCACTTTCTTTTAAGGGCATGAACTAGTGTTTGACTTTTACTGAATCAAATGAAGAACAAATGTATCCTGAATCACACAGTTACATCCAGGTGAACATTTACCAGATTGATTCTAAAATATGTATGAGTGTTTTTGTCTTAAATACGTTTTTTGGGGGTGGCATTCAAAAATCCAGGCGAAGAGCTAATCGCAGGGTGATATTTTTTTTAAATTAGCAAGTGAATCTTCTTGCCCATGGCTCAAGGAAAGAGCAGACTGCTGATGACTTTACAGGAAGTTATCCAGCATAGCTGTTGGTGTCTTGAAGGATCAGATAGCTGGGTCAAGCATCCATTTCATCTGAGGAAAAACTTTGGCTGGTGGGAGTGCCGGCTTGTGTCATCGGCAGGAGAGGGAGTATGAGGTTCTAGGCTCGCACACTAAGAGATTTTTTTCCCTTGTTGCCCCTGTATGGCTAACTCCCATTGGATAGGAGGATGTGTGGTGTCTGACCCATCCCTTGGCTACGAGGGATGGATGAATGAGGTATGTTTTATTGTCTTAATGGGCAAAGCTACCATTTTCTGCTGGCAGCTGACTGATATGAACTAATCATAACACTTGGCTCTCCTCAGGCAAATGGTCTGATTGGGTGAAATCACTGAGTTGTTGAAAGTTCGTGGAAGGAGAGTGCGAATACTCTCACAACAAATTATTGTTACTAATGAATGAGAACCATTAACCGTACCGCTTTGGAGACATTCATGCGAATCAGTGAACACCATACTGATTCACTGCTGCTGTGGGGGACACTCAAACATGGGTACGTTTGAAACAGTGGCTGGCAACGGGGGGCGGGTCGCTGGGGAAGTCGGTAAACTCGATTCACGCTACAGCAGCTTCTAGAACATTCCAGCTGCTTTTCATCAGCGTGCTGCCAGTGTTTTCAGTGGCGGCCACGGCCGGCGCTGGCTTCGGGCTCCAGCAGGACTACGCTCAATTGTGCTCTACAGCCAGAAAGTGCATACATGCTTGCCTTAAAGGTAACCAATAAACTGCTGAATTTGTAGGCCGTGTGCATACCTGAGGACTCCATAACTGGAAAGTAGTGAGATTAGCCAATCGTGGAGCTCCCAGAAAATGTCTGCGATGCCAAGGAAACGTCCAGTAATTTGGCATGTTAGCATACCATAGTTCACCATGCTGTAGTTGTTCGTAACATACTGGAGTGTGATGCCACAGCTGTTGTGATTTTTGTCACACGAGGATGTGTGTTTTGGTTGCTGATTCCAGTTATTTTCAGGTGTCTGTTTGCCAGGTTTGTTATTGTACCTGAGCATTGCTTTGCTCAGCAAAGTCATTAGCATCACTGAACATCTTCACTTCCGCCTGTGTAGTGAGTGTAACAGTCACTTAGTAAACTCCTCCTACATCATTCAAATAAAAACCCCCAGTAATCCAAAAAGTAGATACGGCCAACAGAAACATAAGTCTTTGAACTTCAAAAAAATCCATGAAATATTAAGATGGTTGTAGCAAAAAGGCATGTGCTTTGCAGTCGTGTTGGGGATCAGAGGCGTCTGTGGTGTTGTACCTAGTTGACAGTTTCACACCGCCTGGCTGTTGGTGTTTCTGCAAGAGAGTTACGTTAACTAGGAAAGTCAGTCTGTACTGTAAGGCTTCATAATCTATGCCAGTTTGCATATTATACCGAAATGTCATAATTAGTGGGTATTTGCATATTGTCTTCTGACTTGAAAGCGTGTTGCAGGACAGGCAAAGTGTTTTTGCACATCTGTGCACCATGGGTGTGCACACTGAGTGTGTCCAGATCAAGGTGAGGTTGAATAAAGACATGTGGTGCGTTGTTGGTTGTGCAGGGCCTATGTGTGAGAGCCAGAATAAAGATGCTGCAGACGAAAGCATTCAGACATTAGTACGTGAGGAATTTTTCAAAGCTCAGTAATTGATGAAAACATATTTTATGAGGCATATGATTCAAAGATAAATGCATACACGCACACACACACAATACTCATAGCGGAATTCCAGAGGCCAAAGTGACTGGTTTGAACATGGGTGCAGGTGGTCCATGCCCTCACTGCTCTCTCTCTCTCTCTCTCTCTCTGTCTTGCCTTTCTGCAGGAGTTCAGAGAGGAGGAGGGGAACTTCAAAGCGAGTGAAAAGGAGGACTCGGTCGAGCCGAAGTCTGCCCTGGAGTGAGAGGAAGAAGACAGGCGCATAGAGGAGGAGAGACTCCAGTCTACTCACCTCCACTCTACCATTTTATTTTTTCTTTTTTACATTTTTGGTTGAGTTTGATTTGTTACCATTAATGAAACTATATTGTTGTTGTTGCTGTTGCTGTTAGTATTATTTTTCCTTTGGGAATTCGGGAGGTGTGTTTCGGGGGCTTTTTTGTTTTGTTTTGGTTGGTTGTCTTGGCGGTGGGCAGCAACCCCTCCGGCCCCCCTCCACGCCCCCCTCCCTGATACAGGCAGCTATTCTTCCGCTATCTGGGAGCCCAGTCCGAGAAGCACCACTCAGCCTTTATACCCACGCCTGACCCAGTCCTAGCCTGGTCCAGCCTGGTCCAACCTGGTCCTCTTCCCTGGACAAGGTGAGAGCCAAAGGCCCTGCCCACCCCTTTATCTTTGTCGTTTTCATCATCATCATATTCAAGCCCACAGGATGTTTGTTGCGCAGATGGTGTAGCGCAGTGCTGTATGCGCAGTGAGGACATTGCAGACATTGAAAGTGTGGTCCTACGTGCACAGCTGACTGGATGTGTTTTTGGCAGAAGTGCGGCGCCCAGTGGACGAGGGAATATGACTGCTGAGACACTTAACTTCGGCCCTGAATGGTAAATGAGCTTTGCTTCTTGCCTCATTCTTCTCTCTCTGCTCCTCCCCTTCCTGTCCTGTCACACCAGCTTCCTGTGTGTCTCTTCTCCTTTTCAGTCTTCCTCTTTTTTTCCCTCTTAGCAAGTTTTGTTTTAAAACGTGTTGTGCTGACCTTTGACGCAGATAAAGCACACATAGATAAATCACTTCACTCAGCTAATGTATCTGCCTTTAAAGTGAGTGCTTCTCTATCTGCCTTTGGAGTGTGTGGATCATGTGTGCATGTTGTATCTGCTCTGGCTGTACTGATTGGACTTGTCGTCCCCCCCCACCAGGCTCCGTGCACTATCCAGTGGGGGGAGTGTGACCTCCCCGCCCCCCTCCCCCGCCATGCCAAAGTACAAGCTGGCTGAGTACCGCTACGGCAGAGAGGAGATGTTAGCACTTTATATCAAAGACAACAAGGTGAGTCAAGCTAAGCGCTGTTCACTAATGTACAGGAGAGGGATTTACTACTTGCTTTTAAACCTGTAAACTGAAGACCCCAGTGATGTAATGACGTTCTGCCTGTGTGTTTCTGTGTGTTGCAGGTCCCAGAGGACATGCAGGATAAGGAGTTTGCTGCTATTCTGCAGGATGAGCCTCTGCAGCCACTGGCCCTGGTACCTCTGACTGAGGAGGAGCAGGTCAGTGTAACACGCACACACGCACACACAAACACAAAAACATACACGCACAAACTGATATCAGTCTGTCCTGGAGAATCGACTGTTCCATGTCTGTGAACTGTGTGCGCGTCTGTGTGAATAATGACTGTGTGTGTGTCCTTTTGACCCTCTCTTCCTTTCTCCAGAGGAACTTCTCCATGTCTGTGAACAGTGTGGCTGTGCTGAGGCTCATGGGAAAAGGGGGTGGCGCCATCCCTGCAGGTGTGGCTAGGGGCCGTGGCAGCACAAGAGGGGGCAGAGGTGAGTGGGGGGCGGGGACACATGCCCAGGAAACCACTACAAGGAGAAAAACTTTATAGTCTAATCAGGTCCAGCAGTCAGCCAAGATTATTTATGTGGTGGTCATAATTCTGTCCAGCAGAGAACTCTGATAGTTAAGAAGTAAGTCACAGTGATATACTAAAAATTATGTAATATAATAAGAAGCAGAACTGGTGTTAAAAAGGCTTTATTTGATAGTAAAGATTGATATGAGTGGTCCTTACAATGCTGTCTGTAATATAAGAGTGTGTGTATGCGTGTGTGTGTTCACAGGGCGAGGGAGGGGAGACAGTGGGTTCTACCAAAGAAGTATTGAAGATGGAGAGGGTGGCTTTGGCCGCAGCGGCAGAGAGATCCACCGCAGCCAGAGCTGGGATGACAGGTGAGGCCCTGTACTCTTTCATTCCTCCCATCCTTCTTCCTCCCCACTTTTACCGATATTGGCAGATTTTGGCCCAGGGTGAAAGCGTGACACCATTAGAGACCCACACCTGCAGCTAGGGGTTTCTGTTCCAATGGGGTAGAGAGGGCGGGGTTTCTGTTCCAATGGGGTAGAGAGGTTCGGGGTTTCTGTTCCAGTGGGTAGAGAGGGCGGGGTTTCTGTTCCAATAGAGTAGAGAGGTTCGGGGTTTCTGTTCCAATGGGGTAGAGAGGGCGGGGTTTCTGTTCCAGTGGGTAGAGAGGGCCAGGGTTTCTGTTCCAATAGGGTAGAGAGGATCGGGGTTTCTGTCCCAATAGGGTAGAGAGGGCGGGGTTTCTGTCCCAATAGGGTAGAGAGGGCGGGGTTTCTGTTCCAGTGGGGTAGAGAGGTTCGGGGTTTCTGTTCCAATAGGGTAGAGAGGGCGGGGTTTCTGTTCCAGTGGGGTAGAGAGGGTCGGGGTTTCTGTTCCAGTGGGGTAGAGAGGGTCGGGGTTTCTGTTCCAATAGAGTAGAGAGGGTCGGGGTTTCTGTTCCAATGGGGTAGAGAGGATCGGGGTTTCTGTTCCAATAGGGTAGAGAGGGCGGGGTTTCTGTTCCAATAGGGTAGAGAGGGTCGGGGTTTCTGTTCCAGTGGGGTAGAGAGTGTCAGGGTTTCTGTTCCAATAGGGTAGAGAGGGCGGGGTTTCTGTTCCAATAGGGTAGAGAGGGCGGGGTTTCTGTTCCAGTGGGGTAGAGACGGTCGGGGTTTCTGTTCCAATAAACTCCCCCCCCCCTCAGAGGTGAGCGGCGTTTTGAGAAGCCGCTGCGGCGAGATGGTGTGCGCGCAGGGTTGGAGGACGTGGGGCCCGCTGGGCGGGGCTACACACGCTCCGACAGCGATAACTGGCGAACCCTGCGGGAGGAGCAAGAAGAGGAGGACGCGGCGGAGCCTGGCGGCAGCTGGAGAGTTGCAGGCGGACGACGAGACGGTACGGGAGGCCAGGAACACACACATATACTGTACCCGCATACACACAGACATGCATGTTCACACTATACTCTTACACACATGGATACTTATGCTGTACACACACACACAAACACTCTTGTCTCTCACTCGTTGTCCCACTCATTCACACGTTCACTTATAACAGACACACTCGCATTGTACACGCGAACGCTCTCTCTCTGTCACTCATAAACTCACTGAAACCACACACACTCTCTCACATGCTCACGCTCGTGCTGTCTCTCCCAGACGGTGGTCCGCGGTCTGCAGGCTGGCGTGAGCATGGTGGCTCTGAGGGGCGGAGGCGGAAGTTTGAGTTTGATTTCCGGGAGCACCCTGAGGGGGGGCGCAGGCGAGCGGGCAGCGAGGGGCTGGAGGACGATCGGGACGGGCTGCCGGAGTGGTGCACTGATGAGGAGGACGGGGAGATGGGCACCTTCGACTCCTCTGGGGCCTTCCTCCCCATCAAGGTAACGTGTGTGTGCTGCTCGTGCGTGTGTGTGTGCTGCTCGTGCGTGTGTGTGTGCTGCTCGTGCGTGTGTGTGTGCTGCTCGTGCGTGTGTGTGCTGCGCGCACGTGTGTGTGTGTGCTGCTCATGCATGTGTGTGTGCTGCTCATGCATGTGTGTGTGCTGCTCATGCATGTGTGTGTGCTGCTCATGCATGTGTGTGTGCTGCTCATGCATGTGTGTGTGCTGCGCGCGTGTGCGTTTGCTGTGCTGCGTGTGTGTGGCGCATGTGTTTCTGATTGGTTCTGCCCTCTCTGCAGAAGGGCTCTAAGGATCCCATCCCAGAGGAGCAGGAGCTGGAATTCCAGGGTCTGGAGGAAGAGGAGGAGGAGAGCAGCTGTGACCGAGAGAGGAAGGACAGCAGTGGGGAGAGAGGTGAGGGCCAGTGGGGAGTGCAGAGGGTGAGATGTCAGAGGAGCTAATCAGAAGCTGCTTGGATGTCTGTCTTAGCTGGAGACTCAAACTGTCTCTGTCTTCCTGCAGATGTGAAAGATTCAGCAGCGGTCCCCGAGGACGAGGTGAAGACCACGGCCCCCTCCTCTCCCCCGGCCCTGTCTGCCACTCCCTCCTCCGTATCGGAGCCCCAGCCTGCCCCCAGTGACCCGGAGGCCCCCCCAGCCCCTGCCCCCCACCCCCCCAAGGGCAGCAGGATGCCAAATGAAGGTGGGTACTGCTGATCCAGGGAGCACAAAGGCAGCGGCTGCTGTGAGGAGTTCTGCTGCTCAGCCTGCACTCATGTTGTCTTTCAGAGAGTCTGCCAGCAGGGGGCGCTGCTCAGCCGAGCCCTGGCCCATCTTCCACCCTGTCTCCACCCCCTCCATCCTCCTCTGCTGCTACTGCGCTCCCACCACCAGGGGGCGACACCGAGGACGAGGAGGGCATGAAACACCTGCAACAGGTATGCCGGTCACTGCTGGTTTCAATCTGTGTGTGTGTAATTGTAACTGCATAAGCTGTATTTCTATCTTCCTCCATGTCTATGTCCATCTTATCGATTGCAATTTACATTGCGATAACTACTCTTAGCATAGTGATGTACTTGTTTGGAAGTCGCTCTGGGTAAGAGCGTCTGCTGAATGAAGTAATGTAATGTATAAATGCACCGTGCAATCTATGCATGTATAATTGTAATAATTGTAATAACACCTCTGTGCCGCAGGAGGCGGAGAAGATGGTGGCGTCTCTGCAGGACACGTCCCTGGAGGAGGAGTGTTTCACACAGACGCTGCAGGAGAGCCGCAACACAGCCGCCGCCCTTCCCCTCTCCCACGAAGCCGCCATGAAGTGGTTCTACAAGGACCCGCAAGGAGAGATACAGGGTAAACACACACACACACGTGTGCACACGCACACACACACCCTCTATGGCCAAACCCAGCTAAAAGGAAGCCACACACAGTTTCAAGGCAGTTAGGAGGGTACTATTTGCCAAACATTGGGTCAGATCATTAGGTACTTGCATATTGTTTTGTTGTGAGGCCATATCTCAAAAAAGAAAGGTAGTTCACCTGGGAAATGTAGTACTGCTAGGTGCTGATAGTGTGTGATAAGGATAAGAAGGAGAAACGTGGGACAAGAGAGGGAGATATACAGGAAAAGGGAGGAGAAAGACATGGAAAAGAACAAGTGTCCCGGAGCAGAAGAATGCATTAAAGTGAATGCTGTCCAGCCTGAGGCTCCTGCTGCCATAGAGGTTTAAATTATCAGGTTGAGCCTTTCTGTGGGCACCTGTCCGTGACATTGCATCACTCACGGTGTCCCCAGGGCCCTTCACCACCCTGGAGATGTCCGAGTGGTTCCAGGCGGGGTATTTCACCATGACCCTGCTGGTGAAGAGGGGGTGTGACGAGGGCTTCCAGCCCCTGGGCGATGTCATCAAGATGTGGGGGCGTGTGCCTTTCGCCCCGGGCCCCTCGCCGCCACCCCTGCTGGTGAGCCAACCCCCGCTCCCCCTGCCGCCCCGCGCGTCCGCTGTGAGTGTCGCGCCGTGGTAATGACCTGCTCGGGGTTAATCGCCTGTGTGAGGTGTTTGTACATGTGTGGTGGCCTTCATCTGTGTAGAACGAGCTAAATGTGTTCTGTGGCTGCATCGTGATGCATGCCCTGTGCTATGTGGATGTTTTAACGTGTAAAACATCAGTATTTGATTGTGTGTTAGAGACGATGACGACGTTATCCATGTATTCCAAGTGGTAGTTGATTGTAGTGACTGTGCATGTGAGCGTGTGTGTGCATGTATGTGGGTATGTGGAGGGTAACTGTAGTGACCATGTGTGCATGAGTGTGTGTGCACAGGGTAATTGTAGTGACTATCCGTGTGTTAGGGGAACATGGACCAGGAGAGGCTGAAGAAGCAGCAGGAGCTGGCGGCCGCAGCAGCTCTTTACCAGCAGCTCCAGCAACAGCAGCTCTTCCAGCTCATCAACAGGTACAGCTCACCTTGCATCAGCTCACCTTGCACAGGAAGAGCTCAACTTACATAGATACAACTCTCCTTATAACAGTACGTATTACCTTACATAGGTTCGGCTCACATTACACAGGTAGCACAACTCACCTTACGCTTTTATGGATCACCTTACACAGATACAGTTCACCTTACACAGGTGCAGGTCACATTACACAGGTACATCAGCTGACCTTAAACAGGTACAGTTCACCATACACAGGTACGGTTCACCATGCAGAAGTAGACCACAGCTTCAGCAGGTGCCACATTTGTAACAAAATTGCTATACCTGGGAATGGTACATTTGCCAGGAAAGGCACGGATAACCCCAGATAACCTGAAGATATCACCAGCAGTCAGTGCACACTAACTTTCTCCCTTTAAGAGCAGGAGTTGAATGGGCCGGCCCGCCCTCCTAACCCCAGGTATTGCAGAGCTGAAATTTTGCTCCATTGTGTGTGTGTTTGTGTGCGGCAGGTGTGGGGAGCAGAGCATGATGCCTTCGATGAACAGATCGCTGTCAGTGCCAGATACAGGGCCCATGTGGGACATGCATACCTCAGCTTCACAGCAGCCAGGTGAGGAGATGCCCAGCATGCAAGGCACACACGCACGCTGACACATGTACGCACAGAGTACATTGACACGTATATACGCACACACATACTTGACCCCTGACACTGACACAAACTTCAGTTTGACAAAAGACAGTGTGAGATAATGCTTTTCTCCTACCCTCGTGTCCCTCTCCCTCTCTCGTCTCATCCCTCTATCATCTCCACCTCCAGGCAGTGAAGCCACTTTATGGGACTTAACAATGAATTCTTCAACTCAGGGTCCAACTCTCGAACAGCTGCAGAAGGTGAGTGTAGCACCCCCTGTCAGTAGGGCTGTTGTAGTGCGGGCTCAGTGTCTGGCCAGCAGTTTTGGCCTGTTAGCATCTTGTGAAGCTCGTAGTTTTGACCTTGGTGGACAGGATTAAGCTCTGTAATGAGAGGCCTCAGGTGTGTGTGACTGTGTACCTGACTGGGTAGCTGTGTGTATACCTGCATGCACTTCAGCTCCAGGAGAGGCGAGACGCTGAACTCAGGGCGAAGCGTGAGGAGGAGGAGCGCAAGCGCAGAGAGGAGAAGAGGAGGCAGCAGGAGGAGCACAAGAGAAGGGAGGAGGAGGAGCTGTTCCGCCGCAAACAGGTAAGGAGAGGATTACATCTGTCTGTCTGTGTGTGTGTCTGTGTCTGTCTGTGTGTGTGTGGGCACAGAGTAACAGGGCTTGTGGTTCTGTTTCCAGCAGTGCCGGCAGCAGCAGGAGCTGATCATGAAGCTGCTCCAGCAGAGCCAGCCCAACCCAGGGTGGAGCGGGGGGCCCAAGCCGGGCAAGGCCCTGAGCCTACTGGAGCTGCAGCAGGAGGCCGAGAGACAACTGCACAAGCAGCAGCAGCAACAGCAGCAGAGAGTGCAGCAACAGCAGAGAGACAGGGTGAGTGCTGAGAGAGAAACCACAGAGAGAGAAACCAGAGAGAGACAGGGTGAGGAGTGAGAGAGAAACCAGAGAGAGACAGGGTGAGGAGTGAGAGAGAAACCACGGAGAAAGAAACCAGAGAGAGACAGGGTGAGGAGTGAGAGAGAAACCACAGAGAGACAGGGTGAGGAGTGAGAGAGAAACCAGAGAGAGACAGGGTGAGGAGTGAGAGAGAAACCAGAGAGAGAGAAACCAGAGAGAGACAGGGTGAGTGCTGAGAGAGAAACCACAGAGAGAGAAACCAGAGAGAGACAGGGTGAGGAGTGAGAGAGAAACCAGAGAGAGACAGGGTGAGGAGTGAGAGAGAAACCAGAGAGAGACAGGGTGAGGAGTGAGAGAGAAACCACAGAGAGACAGGGTGAGGAGTGAGAGAGAAACCACAGAGAGACAGGGTGAGGAGTGAGAGAGAAACCAGAGAGAGACAGGGTGAGGAGTGAGAGAAACCAGAGAGAGACAGGGTGAGGAGTGAGAGAGAAACCACAGAGACAGGGTGAGGAGTGAGAGAGAAACCAGAGAGAGACAGGGTGAGGAGTGAGAGAGAAACCAGAGAGAGACAGGGTGAGGAGTGAGAGAGAAACCAGAGAGAGAGAAACCAGAGAGAGACAGGGTGAGGAGTGAGAGAGAAACCACAGAGAGACAGGGTGAGGAGTGAGAGAGAAACCAGAGAGAGAGAAACCAGAGAGAGACAGGGTGAGGAGTGAGAGAGAAACCACAGAGAGACAGGGTGAGGAGTGAGAGAGAAACCAGAGAGAGACAGGGTGAGGAGTGAGAGAGAAACCACAGAGAGACAGGGTGAGGAGTGAGAGAGAAACCACAGAGACAGGGTGAGGAGTGAGAGAGAAACCACAGAGAGAGAAACCAGAGAGACAGGGTGAGTACTGAGAGAGAAACCACAGAGAGAGACCAGAGAGAGACAGGGTGAGTGCTGAGAGAGAAACCAGAGAGAGAAACCACAGAGAGACAGGGTGAGGAGTGAGAGAGAAACCACAGAGACAGGTGAGACACCTGCTGACACATACCTGTTGGGTAAGGTATGCGTGTGTGTGTTTCTTTCCCACAGCATGGAAGCCTGTCGTTAGGAGGCTCTGGTGTATCCTCACTGGGGGGCCAGTGGTGTGAGAGCGCTGGGGGGATGTGGGGGGGTGGGGGCATGGAGGGGAAGGCGGGGGGTGGCAGCACCGGGATGGGCATGTGGGACGAAGCAGTGAAGAACCAGAACAGCCTCCGCAACATGGGCCTCAAGAACAGCCGCAGCAGCCCATCCCTCAGGTACACCCGCCTCTCCAACAGACCCCACACACCTGTCACCTGTCTCTCCCATAAACCCTCCACACCTATTACCTGTCTAAGGTAAACCCTACACATCTATGTCAAAGGTAAACCCTACTGTGACCCATGGCACCCTCTTAGGAGAGCTTCAAGTGCATTGAATGACAGGGAACATGAGGGCAGGGATCAGCTGCACCTTGAGGGAGGGAACAGAGTGTAGTTGGTAACTGTGGGGGACTGATTGTGTCTCCCCTGTGTGTCTGTGTGCAGTGATCAGTACATGCTGAACAGGCGCAAGCGCACTGAGGAAGAGGAGAAGCTGCTGAAGCTGCTACAGGGCATGAAGCCGCAGGACGGGTTCACCACCTGGTGTGAGCAGATGCTGCACGCACTCAACACCTCCGCCAACAACTCCTCCTCCTCGCTTGATGGTAACAGTCTCCCCCTCTCCTATTCTCTGGGCTCACTCTGCACTCAGTAATTGTGTCTATGGTTGTTCCTCCAGTGTCACTCTGCACTCAGTAATTGTGTCTATGGTTGCTCCTCCAGTGTCACTCTGCACTCTGTAATTGTGTCTATGGTTGCTCCTCCAGTGTCACTCTGCAGTCGGTAATTGTGTCTATGGTTGGTCCTCCAGTGTCACTCTGCAGTCGGTAATTGTGTCTATGGTTGGTCCTCCAGTGTCACTCTGCAGTCGGTAATTGTGTCTAAGGTTGTTCCTCTGGGCTCGCTCTACAGTGGCCACCATTGTGGCTTACCTGAAGGAGGTGGAGTCCCCCTATGAGGTTCATGACTTCATCCGCTCCTACCTGGGGGACACCGTGGAAGCCAAAGAGTTCGCCAAACAGTTCCTGGAGCGACGTGCCAAACAGAAAGCCAACCACCAGAGGCAACAGCAGCAGGTGTGTGTGTGTTTGTGTCGTTGTGACCGAGCAAGTATTTTTCAACACAAGCATACGGTCTTCCTTTATGAGTAACACTGTATTATTTATGCTCACCAGCTATCAAAGGAAGTAGCAGGCCTGACGATGAACTTCCCTTTACAGGTAAGGCTTACCTCTGATCTTGGCACACCTTTATGAATGAGTTTCTCTAGTGCAGCCTATGGTGGAAGGGGGCTGGGACAGTAATATTCAGAAAGTGGGCTATTTGTTAATACTTTGTTTTTAATTTTATGCTGTTCATTAATACCAGTAGAGTAGACAGCAGCGTGGGAGCTTGTAAGTCAGTTTGCTGCGTTAACCCTTTCGCACGTACGGTCACACCTATGTGATGAGCCCTTTTGCGTGCACGTTCAAACCAGTGTCATTAGAACATTATCGTGAAAAAATTCTAGCTAACGTTTGCTTCGAGGAAACGGTGATTTAGTGTTACAAAGTTAGCAAATGCAGCGGTGATAACTATGAGAAGCTCAATAAAACTAATGAAACGTAACACGCTTGCTACATAGCATAAAATAAGTCACGTACGAAAGGGTTTAACCAAAGAGTATTTTATCTGTGGGTCAGGAATTACAGTTGTATTATAGCTGTACTCTGGAGTGATACCCCCCTCCCCCCACAGGACTCGATGCGGGGCCTCGGCTCCAGCGCCCTGCAGTCCATGTTCCAGGCAGCCCATGTGGGAAAGGGCGGGGTCTACGACGCCCAGGGGGGGAAGATGAAGAAGAAACAGCCCATGATGCTGCACTCTGACCCCAGCATCTTAGGTAAGCTCCACCCAGACCCGCCCAGTCCCACCTTGTTCCGCCCCCTCTGTCAGTGCTCGTCTTAGTTTCACTTTTGAAAAACCACTCTTTTTCCCACCAGACTGCTCTTGAAGGCTAAATCACTTATCAGCTACATTTGCAGTGTTATTTGCATGTCAGTTGAACATTTGGACTTTATTTCATGTCTTTTGTGTTGAGCACCAGCAACAGGATTTGCACATACAACTCCCTGTTTCTAGAGAATACAGTAGTGTTCCCTACAGACTAAAGTAATATCACGTGTCTCTACAGGATAGAGTAATGTTCCCTACAGGATACAGTAATGTTTCCTACAGGATACAGTAATGTTCCCTATAGGATACTGTAATGTTCCCTACAGGATACTGTAATGTTCCCTATAGGATACTGTAATGTTCCCTACAGGATACTGTAATGTTCCCTACAGGATACAGTAGTGTTCCCTACAGTATACAGTAATGTTCCCTATAGGATACTGTAATGTTCCCTGTGTTCCTCTCTGTATGTACAGGATACAGTAATGTTCCCTATATGATACAGTGATGTTCCCTGTGCTCTTCCCCGTCTCTATAGGATACTCGTTCCACAGCGCTGGGGAGAGGCTGAGCCTGAGTGAGATGGAGACAGTAGAGGATTACTGATCCACAGCAATAGCTACCTGAGGCCTTTGTCTGATAATCAGACCTTCTGATGACCAATGTGCACTGCTGGAGGAGGGGAGTGGGCGGGGCCTGTCCCCGTGGGGGCGGAGGAGCCTTGAGGGAACTGGGGGTTGTCCTGGTCACAGAGGGTGGGTGGGGTGGAGGACAATAGCCCCTCCCACTTCTCTTGGACAGGGCACGGTGAGGAAACTCCCAGAACGCAGGTGAGGGAGGGGTGGAAAGGTATTCTCTGGCACTTATTTCAGTAAGCACCTTAAACTAAAGCACTTTATTACGGGGGGGTTTGAATAGGGATTTGTTCCATTTTTTAGAACACAAAACCTGTGTATATGTACGTGTATATATTCATACATCATATATACACACATAAACACACAGCCAGGAACTGGAAAGTTACATTTCTGAATCTACGGGGGGCTTTTTTACTTATCAAAAAGAAGATCCTCTCTTAAATCAAACACTGTTGGGTTTTTGGTTGTTTTTTTAAGAAAACATTTATATAAAAAGTAAAGTATAAAAATTAAGAATTAAAAACTTGAAGATTTGCACTTGTATAAAAAAAACTAAAAACAAAAACAAAATGGATTAGGTGTAGAAATAAATATTTTTGTGAATGTGTGCGTGTGAGAGAGTGTGTGCGTGTGTGTTGGAAGAGTATTAGCCTGCACAATGTTTTCATTGCTCACCAAGATGTATAAAACAAAAATAGGCCATTATGTCATTGTCCCTTGATGAGAGTTTGTTTAGTGTGTAAAGTGTGTGAGAGAGGACAGAGACTGGGTTACTGTATGGTACACAGTTCCTGTCACCAGCCTGTCATCCCCAGATAGACATCATGGAGACATACAATATATACTCACGCACAAATACCTGTTTTCCTGTCTATCATCTACCATCTGTTGAAGGGGAATGGGCAGGAAATGATTGGTCATTCTTTTCCTTTGTCTCTCCTGATTGGTCAGTAAGTCTGGAAGTCTGTTAGTCTCCATTTCCAGGCCTACATATGCCTAGTTTCAAAGAAGTGTGTGAAAGGAGGAAAGTGTGTAGCATTTGTGTATTTCTGTTTGGAGATGCACGTGTCAGAGCTACATGCTCTAGAGAAAGGTCTTTGGGAAGAGTGTTTGTTATGGGCTGTGTATCATTACCCTCTGTCTGCTCTCTGCTCCTGTTAGTGTGTGTGTGAGGCAAGTGTGCACAAGTGTGAGCGTGTCTGAGAGCATGTGAAGCATTGCCGCTGGTAATTCCGTGCTTTGCAGGTGGGTGGTGGGCCACTAGTGCTAGTGTATGGTTACTTCTCATTGTTTTTGCTGACGATGGTGGTGATGATGATGATGACAATTTATATTTTACATATACATTATATACAAAGTGAAAAGTATTTGGACTATGATATATGGAGCACTTTTGGGGCTGCTACTTTTTTGTTTTGTCTTTATTTTAATTGCCTCCTCGAGAAGTGCGTTTCCTTTGTTTTTATAATGAATGTATTCCAAGATGTTAAAAAACAGAAAGAAAAAAATTACAACAAAAAAAAAAAACAATACATTGAGGCAAGGCCGGATTCTTCAAGACAACAAAACAAACAAAAACAAAGTAAAAAACACAGGAGGACCGTACTGAAGCATCTGGGATGAAGACTGTCTGTTTTTTACGATAAAAACTGAAGGAAAACGCAGTGTTTCCGGCTGATTCACTGCCTCTTCATCCCATAAATGACTTTGAGAAGAAAACGTAAACCAGATTCCTAACGGGAGGAGTGGTTGTTTACAGACTACACTTATTTTGTGGGTGCATTTTTTTTTTTTTTTTTGAAAGGGGGGGGGGTGGTTATGGGGTTATGGGTTTGGGTTTTGGGGGTCATTTGGGGCATGCCTGCAACACAGACTCATGGAGTGAATAGTTGCAGCTTGCAGCAGCTAGAGGAAGAGGAGTTATATCCAAAAAATATGATTGACAGAGATTCCCCTGTTTATGCTGTTCCGATGGGCGTGGTTTATGGACCCCTGGGATTTAGAGTGAAAAACAGCTGCAGCAGCAGAATTTTTTTGGAAAGAAGTAGAAGATAATTTCCATTTTGGTTTGATTTAAATTTTTTGTTTTCATGTGTTGGAGTTTTTAGTTGAGTGTGGCCATCTTCTGTTTACTGGGGGTCATTTCTCTTCGATTGATTTGTGATTTTGCTCTCTGCCTTGAACTTGACCCTTTCTTATCATGAGAGGAAAAATGTTTTGGGTTTTTTTTATTATTAATAATTTTGCTGAAAACACAAGATGAGAATGGAGGTACTGGATCAATAAGACAGAGTTTTGCTTTAACTGCATTTTTGTGTTTGGCTCCAGGGTTCTTTTTTTAGTAAAATATAAAATATAAAAATGTATTGGTTAAATGGATTACCACCCCCCCCCCCCTCCACTCTGGCGGACTATGCACTTTCTTACCTTGGGAAAGCAAACTGAGGCTGTTCTTTCCTCTGGGGCGCATGGGGCGGGGGGAATGCAGCACCCATATACCTGTTTGGAAAGCTGCCATGGGACTAACTATGGGTGCCTGAAACAAATGAAGGAAATCATTAAATGTTTCACAAATGAATGTTCTTCAGAGAAAAACTTTTTTGATACGAGAGAAATGGAGAAAATGAAAACACCCCCCCTCCTTCCGCACAGGAACAGACACACAGCTGAACTTCTCCTGGTTGCCAGGCGGGACTAAGGAGGAGCTGCAGTCAGGGAGAAAAGGACAAAACGGGAGGGGTGTCAGACATTGGTGAAAACAAGCAAAAAAAATGGGGAAGGGGATTGAAATGAGTTGGAGCCCTCTCACAACTGGACAACTGCTTGGTGTGAAATGGAAAAAAAAAACATGTAAAAGTGGATGTGTCTGGAATGGAGTTTCAGAAGGAAACTCTGGACCCACTGGCACCACATCCTATGGAGAGAACGTAGAAGGCGACTGAGGCGGGAGGAGGACGGCATTGTGGGCCAGCACCAGGAGGACCCATGGCAGGTACTGTGTGTGGCAGAGAAACGGATCTGTAGTGTGAAAGTGTACTTGGGGGTGGGTGTGTGTTTGCTTGCGTGAGGGGGACATTGTTAGTAGATGCACGCTGTGCTGTGCGGGTCATTGTGTGCGAGTCCTTCAGTCCTGCACAGTGGCTTCCCCCAGAGACTTTCCTTATGTTTTTCTTCTCTTTCTCTACGCAGGACTCACTCTCCGCAGTACCGGCAGCCTGCTGGACATAAGGACAGCCAATCTCTCCCTCTCTCCATCTCTCTCCCTCCAGCCCCCTCCCTCCCTCTCTCCATTCCTCTCCCTGCCTCTCTCCCTCTCCCCTCCCCCTCTCTTTGTCTTTGATGGCATAGCTGAAAGGCTTATAGGAGGGAGGGAGGGTAGAGGTGAGAGGTGGTGCTGTGCCCCTGGCCAGAAGGGAGTCTGAGGCGAGGCCCAGGCAGCAGGAGCGGGTGGCGCTCTGGACCCTTGCATTGCAGAGAGGGACCTAGGAGACGCCCACATCATCTCTGCGCCTACAGCAGCTGCTGCCAGCCTGTACCAATCAGAGCAGGGGAGAAGGAGGGACTGCGTTCAATGGACCAATTGGAATCAAACCCCTCCACCCCACCTGCCATCACTCCTGAAAACCCAACAAATTGTGTGGATTGGCGGAGGTGCACTACCATCAGTCCAGACTTCTGCCCTCCCCATTTCCACGGCAACAGTGACCGCGCTGCAGGGAGGGACTCTGCCCTGCCGAGGGTCCTGAGAGGGGACCCTGCGGGACACATGGTGCCAGTGCCACACCTAAGCCTGGCTCACTTTTTTCTTTTTTTTTCTAATTTTTAATTGTTTATTATTTTGATTCTTATTTTGTTTGACATGCCTTAACTGTACAGAATAGAACTGCGATGCAGAGCGATTGAGACACTACACACACACACACACACACACACACACACACACACGCACACTCACAGAAGGACAAACACATTCTCACACACGCTGCACTCGTACAATAACAGACAGCCATTCGAAGTGGTAAAAGACTAGTTTGGAGGGAGAGATGACATTTAAGAATATATACCTCTGTACCTACTGGAGACATTGTAAAACCATACATATGTGTACACTGTGCAGAAAAATCTACTCCAATGCCTGACTGAACCCACTCCGCCCTCACTTGTACCTGTAGAGTATTTATACAGCACACTCACATGCACACACGCAATTTTACCTGTAAGTGTAAATATCCACACACACACACACCTACACCCACTAGTGTAAATATCCACGGACACATAGCAACGTCTCAGATTCACAGACAGAAGTCCCTATTATGGTTCTTCCAGTGAACTGTGGTACTTTGTAAAGGCTTCCATTTTAAAATGCCTGTACATGTAGCTTCATTAGCAGGCTGGGCTGAGAGCCCTGCTGTGAACACAGATGAGCTGGTCAGTTTGGAGAACGATGAGGGGAGCGCAGGCAGGGTCAGCTGCAGGAGTCGCCTCTCTCCTGCTCCGCACGCAGAGCTGTCTGAAAAGCCTCACCAAATCGGTCTCTTCATTTGCTTTTAAGAACATTGACACACATGCACACACAACAGTATGATCAGGTCTGACACACACACACAGCAGTTTGAACCAGTCCGGCGCCTAACACAAGCATACATGCGCGCACACACACACAGAGCAGTCTGACACACATGCAAACACTTCGATTTACCAACGCCCCAGACAGTCCCACCCTGAGATGGGTGGCGTCCAAGCGAAGTTAGCCCTCTCTAACTACTGCCCTTTATCTGCCATTAAATTGGCTGGTTGGAAAATGCCCGTTTGTGTTGCGAATGAAAAAACGCTTAAACTATTACACAAGAAAAAAATAACTGCTGCTGCCGACGCTCACTGCTGCACGGTGGAGTGACCGCACGTGGTGCAGTTGGGCCAGACCGCTGTTCGACCATGCATGTTCAGAAGGGTTCGTTTTTTTTTTTTTTTGTGGAACACTGTTTGATGGCATGCATGCATGCATGTTTAGTAGGCTGCAGTGGTAGAGGACCGCAGTTTGACGGTGTGTGCGTGTTTGGAAGCATGCGGTCCGAGACAGGACCTTGCTTCTCAAACCGCTGATAACTTATCTGACTGCAGGTCTCTGTCTTTTTGTTCGAAACACAGGGAACGCTCCTTTTAGTCATTAACTTGTGGTGAGCTCAGACCTGAAGCAGATTGCCAAATACTGTCCTGGCAGGGTTACAGGTGTACTCTGCATCTATGTGTGTGAGAGAGAGGGCAGCTGTAGTTGTCATCTCAGATGACCTGTGTGTATATGATAGAGAGAGATTGAGAGAGAGGAGGGGTCTCTAGAGGACCACTGTAGTTGTGAACACAGCTGATCTATTTGTAAAGAGTCTCTGGGGAAGATGCCCAGAGCTGGTCAAAAAGCCTTTAAGCCTTGTAGTTTTCACTTTAAAAGAACATTTTTAAGTGGTAAAAGCAATATGTTGTTGGTGTGGTTTAAAATGAACTGTGGGAGGTGAATATTTTTAATCAAATTCATCATTTTAACCGTAGAGAAACATCAATGTGACTCAATAATTAGATGTAATGTTTACTGTTCAAATGTGACTTCTGCTAGGTGGCATACTGTACAGGACCAACCTCATTGTGACACTAGATCCAGCCTCATCAAGATGTCACATCCAGCCTGATTATGATGTTGGATCCAGCTTCATTGTGATGCTATATCTAGCCTCATTGTTATGCTGGATCCGGCCTCACTGTGATGTCAGATCCAGCCTCAACATGATGCTAGATGCAGTGTCATTGTGATGCTAGATCCATTCTCATTGATGTCAGATCCAGCCTCATTGTTATTGTAGGTCCAGCCTCATTGTGATGCTAGGTCCAACACAATGGCATAGGTCTCCTGTTCTTCTGTTGTGATTAAGACCCCAGGTCCTCAGCTGCAGTTTGTGCCCTCTGCCTCAGTCTCTATTTTCTGTACAGCAGTGTCAGTAGAGGCCAGTCCAGGCCCCGCTGTGGAAGGCTGGCTGCTGAATTGTGCTGCTTCTGCCTCTGAGCTCCTTACAAATGAGTTGGTTCATTTTCATTGATGTGTTACTACAGCCAAAAAGAGAGAATTCATAACGGTGATTCATCTGCCTTTATCAACTCAACTGGTCAGCTCACCCCAACAGCATTAAAACAAGCTTTCTGAATGTTGTCGAGGCTGAATAATAAGTAAGAGACAAGGAAAAACAGAACAACCTAAAGAAAATGTAAATATTTTTTCTTTGATGAGAACAAAAATGTAAAAAATATATAAAAATAAAACAATAATAATAAATGGATTGAAATCTTAAGTGGTTCAGTTGCTTTTCTGTGTTTTTGGTCTGCGTAGCTGAACACCATCTCACCGGTCAGATGATTGGAGCTTGGGTTTGTTGGAATACTGCGTTGTGTAATAACCATGTAATTATGTGCTGACTACTACGTAGCTGACATACAGTGACCCAACGTTTTTGTCAAAAATGTGTGGTACGTCCCTAATACAGATGAATTCGCAGAGACTACTGTAGGATAATCCATGGATGTCTGGTCTTGAAAGAGGCTGGCGATTTTGGACAGCGGATTTAAGTGGATAGATGGGACTATTAAAAAGCTTTATTCCTATTTTCAGTTTACATTATTCATGTTCTATTTGTAGGGCGTTGATGCGGAGTAGTACGCATCGCTGCTAACAGTATCATAGCCAGTCACGATTCGGTACTATATAAAAGTACTGGATCGCGTTACCAGAGGTTTCTGGTCGGGTGGGGGGACATTTTTGTTCTGCGCTCATGTTCAGTTCGTGGGTAAAGGTGTCTATGTTGCAGGTCTAAGTGTCCACACGGTGGCAGCATATGTGCGCTTTTGGTTTCCTAATGCCTCCTGTTCTTTGGTACATTTTGGATTCTGGCGTTGAGCCTGGCTGGAGTAATCAACAGATCTGGGCACAGAGTAAACAGCGCTGTGTGGCCCCGTCTCTGCCGCCGCCACACAGGGTGCTGCTCAGCGTCAAAGACACGACTCCCACACCGACTCTTTAAACAGTTATTATTGTCGTCACAGTTATGTATAACTTCCCTCCAAACTGTTAATATAAAACTACGCGCACGAATTCACTCAGACGCACAAGGCCAAATATGAATATGGCGAAGGACACGCGTCTGATTTTTTCTCGGTTTCTTGCCTGTACGCAGTACTATGCGGTCACACTTCATCAGAGGGCTGCCAGTAAACTAATCAAGAAGTGTGTGTTTTCATTCAAAATAAGCTAGTGTTCGAGGTTAGTGAACATAGCCTCAAGTAAGCGGATCAGAAAGTTTGAAATCACATTCTGAAATAATTACAAATTACTTTTAAGCAACAGGCACAACCGCGATGCTGTCCACGTGCGGATGAACCGCTGGGGGCGCTATGACATTTTGCCAAATTCCTGATGCTCAAATGAAAAAAGTCGCAGTATTTGTCGTGTGTGATGTGTGTCAGGCCGTTGGAGGTGGATTGCTTGTGCTGAGCCAAAGGACCAGATACACTCAGAGCTTTCTTGTGTCCTTCGATTCAGGGCTCTGAAGCGCACATCCGCGCTGCCTGTCTGTATTTTTGGAATGTGCCGGAGAAAGGAAGCGCTAAGGTGGAGAGGCTGGTAAAGGAAAGGGGGAAAACAGACCGTTGCCACCCTTAAACGAACTCCGCTTCGTGTGGGGTTTAGGGCGTCTGTCACGCGAAAGATCGGATTGGGGTTTGATTTTTTTTCTATTCACTCAACACACCTCCCCTCACCCCCTCGTTCTCAAACACTCCGTCTGTCATAGTATTCGGAGAGCTGGTCGAGTGACGAGGACTTGGTAGCAGAGATGGAGAGAAGGTGAAGAGGGAAGAACGCATCGAATATCCTCTGCATGTCGAAGTTAAGGACTGATGTTACTGAAGCCTATTGTTAACACTACAGGCCATTTATATTATCGCCTATTTAAATGCGAATGCTGGCAGTTATTCCTCGATTGTTTTCATTTCGATTCTTCTCTTTAAACAATCCCAGTCTTTTCTCAAAATTTCAGTCCAGTACTGTACGTTGTTTGGACAGCGCGCTCGGCTATTTGATTACTTTTTAAGAATCTGTTCTAATCCTAAAGGGAAATACAAAAGGAATGCGCGGATCGTCCACTCTAAGGAAAATTTGCCTTTGTAATCCGGGGGAAGCGAAATGTTCGCCGTGGAAAAGGGGTCTGAGGAATGCGAAAACGGTGAGGACCTCTAAGTGTGCCTTCTAATGAGTGAAACGCGGAGAGGACAGGAACCACTTAAATCCTAAATAGTTCTCATAGCTTTCAATGTTCTGTTCTTCTGTCTACCCGAGAGAAAAAAGCGAATGACGATGGAGAGAAGAAATGGGAGAGCGTCCGCTTCGAGACTGTGAAGAGAAGGGCATAGCTGTTGCAGGGGAACCGTCTACGGTCCTAAATGAGCTTTTCCTAGAATAACTCAGGTTGACTGGGAGAGGCACGAGCCTGTGGCAGTGAAATCAGAAAGGGGAACTCTCACTCACATGATACGAACCTGGAGGAGTGATTTTCAGTCCTTACAGAGAAGCCGGTTTCGACGGAAAGGAAGCGCCTCATTTTGCTGTACACCATTTGGGCTCCTACAAGTTGGAAAAACTCACGTTTTCATTTTTAAATTCTTGTTTGCATGTGTTTTGGGGAGGGGGTGCTTCAATGCCCATGCGGGTGCCGAGGGCACGCTTTCTCTGCACTAACTGACGGATTTAGGCAACTTCACCCGACCTTTACGAAAGGGGCTTTGTCCGTCTGTTCATTTCCCCATCGCTTTGATGGGAGGCGAAAGACGGGGTTTTGGGGCGACAATGGTGTATCGAAAAGGTGCGAATGGATTGCGAATTCTGGTGGTATTCCTTGTGGATATGCTTGGAATCTCCGCCACCAACATGGAGCCCATATACTGGAACACTTTGAACAAAAGGTAGGTTATTTAATTGCTACACCATGGTGCACTGTGCGCGCCTTTACAGGCTTCGTGGTTCCAAATAACGGACATTATTTAGTCGGTGACAATGTATCTGCGCACATAAGTAGGCTCTTAATTCTCTGCGTGGCTTTGAGTGTTCGCGTTTTTAACGTGCGCAGTGATGGCACTGGAGCTCCCATTAAAGCAGTCACTGAAACAGCCACTCTCTGAAGCATCACTTTCTAACTGCTCATGGTGGAGACAGACGGTCTTTTTGGAATTCAACAGTTAAGCTATGCGTATTCATTTGCTGTGAATAAGACTGAAATGAGTTAGCAATATTTCTGAATTATGTTGGAATTATAAGTCTCGAAAGACCATACTAGATTCGTTAAGAAAATGGGGAATAACCAAACAGGCTAGTACCCTATTCTTAGCTTGTTATATATAGTAGTGGTCATATACAGCAGTCATATACAGCAGTTCAAGAGTGAAATGTTCCTAGCTGTGCTTAAAGGGTTTCTTTTAGTTGACCGAGTATTAACATAGCTAGGATAAATCGGTACATTTCTCATGTCAAAATCATGTTGTCTTGGAATATTTGTGTTCAGCTTTGGGGAAGCTCACTTTACAAACTTTGGAGCGGCCCTCTTGATTTGGTACGATATGAAATTCACACCGGTCAAGGTAACACTGACGTGGAAAGTCATCACGTGCAGGGTATCATGTCTTCCGCGGTATGAGCTACTGGTACATGCCCCGTGGTTTCACCTTTACTTAGACTATTACTTTCATATACCTGTATTGTCCTCGCGGGTAAATGGAATTTAATATCTCCTTAATGGTGGAATTTTCCAAAAATCTAGCCTTGTACAGCGTTTGTACGTATCTAATATTCTTTAAAACACCACGGTGAATCTCGAATGATCCGACAGTTAGACTTACTGCAATCGCAATCACATGTCATTTGTGTATCATGTGGTTCTGTCAGTAATTGGAGAGGAAGACATTTTAATGCACACAGCACAGGAGTGAAACAGTTGTGAATTATTGTTCTGTGTCGGTCGGCTATAATATTTGTTGGCAGACAGTTAATATTGGAGGTCGGGAGTGTGGTATTCCCCATAATATCTCTCTTCTGTCTAATACCACGTACATGTTTGTTCCTGTGACAAGAAAGCCAGTATGCACGTGGGCCACGAGAAGTTGTAGCTTTTAAATTAGCTACCGGGATTTGAGCGAGTGTCACAATTGTAATCACTTTTCCCATGAACTTTTTCTGAGATTTTGGACTCCCCAGACGCATGGAGTGGGTGTCCGGCTGACTCACACGACACAATTTTCTCTCACTAACAATAATGTTAATGTTTTGGATAATCCCGTTGTCAGCGATGTTTGAAGAAGCATTCCAGCTGTCAGCTTTCCCGTGCATTATAGAGGACATACTATAAGTATAATTGATAAAAATGGTTGCATCTACGTCGTTGTGCGGACTCTCCGACAGCCTGTGATGCACTGGGCAGCTCGGGAAGATTGATCGTGCTTCTGCATTTGATTTTCATTTTCAAAGATTTGTGTTTCCCCATATCTTTTATTGAAACAACCGTGTTGGTTCCTGTAATGTTTCGATGAAACCCCTGTGTACAGACGCGTTTTCTGCAACTCACCTGTCTGACGCTGTCCGCATAGCTGGTCAGCTGTGACTATGCCTGACTTCCTGTGTGCGCCACCCAGACTGGGGTCACCGCACCGCGTAAGATCTGCATCAGTCTCTGCTGTGATTTTTTTCTGACAGCACGGAGATTGTAAGTGTGTGTGTTCTGTTTGAGGTCTACAAAGTTGTCAAATTTGTCTTCCGCTCTCTGTGTCCAGATCTCTCCAATTCTCAAATACATGTTAAAATTCATTCTTTTTCTCTCCTCAGTTTTAAATATCTGTCTTAACTTTGTTCCTTTCAGCAGAAATCAGAAGAAATCAGTTGTGTACATTTTTGCAGGTAATAAGTTTGCTCAAAGAGAGAGAGAGAGAGAGACTAGAGAGTAGTTGTGATGGAGAGAGTGTGAGTCTGAGCTGTATTCCCTGCTCTGTCTGTCACACACATTAAATCTGATGTCCTTTTGGTAAAGGTCAGTGGGTTCTGGCGAGCAGCAGTGTGCCCGGCTCGGCGCGCGGTGCGGCCCTGACCCACCCTGCCCGCGTGTCTGTGTAAGACTCTGCCGAGCGAGCTCCTCACCCAGCTGTCACACACTGTTACGCCTGACGCGTGATTGGATGGCGTGGAGTTTTGAAGTTGTATCTGCTTTAAGGGTTTGGGAGGGGCTGAAGGAGCAGAGTTTTGACAAGCTAAAGGCAACGTTTTCTCCTCTGTAAATGACTATAAAGGGTTCGAGTGCAGTGTGCCTCTCTGTAGCACTTGATGATAAGTTGTAGTACAACACTCCCCCATGAACACACATTAAAAATGAATCTTCCTCTGCTCTTCAATGATTAATGAATTGCTGTCTAATTGGCTGGGGATAAAAGCCTGCTGAACTAGGCTAAGCGTTTCAAATTAAAAAAGAAATAAATAAATACAAAAAGAAAGAGAAAAGGAATAAGTAGAGGCAGAGACTGCAGACAATCAATCCTGGACCTGAAGTAAAACAGAGTTACTGTAACACTTTGATGCAGACAGACAGACAGACAGACATGGAGATGCTCAAAATACAGTCCTCCCAGAGAAGGGGAACAATGCAGACTCTCTGGGTCAAAAATTCTCACTAATCACCCATACTGCTCCACTCTTACTTATCACCTGTACTAATCTACTGTTTACTAATCACCCGTACTAATCCACATTTACTAATCACCCATACTGATCCACTGTTACTAATCACCATACTTACTAATCACTCATACTGATCCACTTTTACTAGTCACCTGTACTAATCCATTCTTACTAATCACCATACTAATCCACATTTACTAATCACTCATACTAATCCTCTGTTATTAATCACCATACTGATCTCTTGCTAATCACTTGTACTGATCCATTCTTACTAATCATCTGGAACTAATCCACTCTTATTAATCGCTTGTACTGATCTATTCTTACTAATTATCTGGAACTAATCCACTTTTACTAATCACCATGTCTAATCCAGTTTTCCTAATTACCATACCTAATCCACTCTTACTAATCACCATATCTAATCCAGTTTTACAAATCACCTGTACCGATCCACTCTTACCAATCTATCTTTAGTAATCCAGTCTAATTAATTGCCTTTATCAATACACTCAAAAGGGTGTGTGAGGGCAGTGTGATGTAATGATGAGAGACTATGTGTAGAATATGAAGGGTGTAGCTCTGAAATGTCACTGTATATAAACACACAGACAGAGAACTTCAATGCCCCGCCTCAACGAGGGCCATCTACAAGTTCTCGCAGTCCCACTGCAGGATGTGTTCTGTCTGCAGTTTCAGCTGTCAGACAGCATCGTGTTTACAGTCTGTGGGAAAGCAGGCGTGTGCTCAGAAGCAAGCAGACACTGGAGTGGGGAACAGTAGCGCAGAGCAGTGTGCTGCCAGGAGATGTGACCCAAAATGTCACGGCGTCGATTGGGTGGGATAAAGCCCAACATCGAAGGCCCTGTTCTCACCTTCTCACCTTTCATTCCTCCTGAGTCTGAAAGAGCAGCAGAGAGCAGCTCGCATCACCTGTGGCCTGTGTGCTGCCAATCCTCAGCGAAACGCTGTTAAACACTTCAACATGTGCGCTCGGACAGCAAGGGACGTGAGTGTTCGGGCAGCATTTAAGGCACTTTCTCACCCCTCACTCTCCCCTCCTCTCCTCTCTCTTTGTCCTCTCCCTGTAAAATGTGTTGAAGGGAAAAAAATGAAACGTTATTGGTTTTCTGGTTGGACAGATTCCAACACTGGGGGGGCTACATTTCATCCGTTTCACCCTCTCTCCTCCCCTCCCCTCTCCTTCCAACAAAAGAGCTCTCTCCAGTTAGAAGCAGAAATGCTGCTCCCTCTGTCAGACCTGAAATTATTCCCCCACTTACCTCCCCCCCACCACCTCAAACCAGTCTCTTCTTCTCCAAATCCCCTCTCTCTTTCACACTGATAACTTAATGCATTTTAAATTACTCTCTCCTTTAATCACAGTAAATGCTGTCAAACATTTGCAAAATTTCAATGAGCAAGTAAGCAATTTGAAGGAGTCCAAGCTGTAAAACACAGTTCCATTTCTAGAGCAGAATTTCTGATGAAAAGTCCCAATTGGAATGCAGAATTCCCTGCCTAATGCAAAATCCTACTAAGAATGCAGAATTCAATTTCCAATGCAAAACTCCAGTTAGGATGCATATTTCCATTTCCAATGCCAAATTCCATTTAGAATACAGAATTCAAGTTCTCAGGATGCGGTCCCTGATGAGTAACGCTCTGCCCACCTTCTCTGCCCCTCCATTTAACATCCTCCTCCTTTCTCTGCTCCTCTGTGTCCCTCTTTCTTTTTTTTCAGTGATCCTCCCTCCCTCTCTCTCTCCCTCCCTCTCTGCCTCTGCTGGCTCCCAGCTGCGCTGACATTCTGCAGTCACGGGAGAGACACAGATGGAGACGTTCTCTGTTGCTGAAATGAGCGCGTAGCTCTGCATCTCCCAGGAGCGGGTGTGTGTGTGTGTGTGTGTATACGCATGGTAGCACTCTGTCTCTCTGTCAGTGCTCAGGGTGCAACCGTGTGCAGAGCTGCTACTGATGGGCCGGGCTCTGGTGCTGCAGGCCAGCCTGCTGGACATCCCTGTCCAGCATGCGGAGCTGTGGAAGGACCGGCTGTGACGCGGTGACAGGGGGACAGCAGGTCCCGGTCTCTGACTCCACACCTCCACCCTCACGCTACCTGTCCCTGCCTCTGCGCACTTCCCGAGTGTGGGGGTGCTTTCTGCTCTGAGTGGGGGCGCCAGTCTCGGCTATTAAGCCAACAAGGCTGTCTGTGAGGAGATTAGACCTGTCCCTGTCTCCCCCTTCTCGCTCTCTCTCCTTCTCACAGGATTGAAACTGGCTTTATTAGAATGACAGCAGTTATCCAGCGCTGCCAAAGCGTTTAAAAACATGAACATATAAGACTCCCTGCCTCCCTCCCTCCCTCTCTGTCTGTCTCTCTCTCTCCCCCCCCCCTCTCTCTCTCTCTCTCTCTCTCCCTCCCTCCCTCTGTCTGTCTCTCTTCATCTCCTTTGGCAGAGTTAAATTTCAGTGGTGCTGTATTGGCATGGCTTTAAACAGCTGGCTGCACATTAGTGTGTTAGTGATTATGCGCAGTGTAATTATGGTCTTTAGTTTATTCAGTGTGTAGGCCCCTCAGGCACAGGCTCATCTGAACAGGGCGGGTGTAGGCAGGGCTCCACAGTCCACAGTCTGTTTCCCATCTCAGTCCTGCCCAGCCCATCCGAAATGGATTAAGCACTTTCACCAATGTGGAACGTGTGCGTAATGTGTCTTTATCTACTGCCATGGGGACATGGTGCACCCATCTGTTTCTCCCTTCCCTGTCTCAGAGTGATGGTCTCATGATCCCCCATGTCTCACGGTGATGACCTCACAATCGCTCCTTCCCATGTCTTACAATGACCTCGTGATCACGCCCTTCCATGCCTCACAGTCATGACCTCACACTCTCTCCCTTCACTGCCTCACAGTGATGACCCAACAGTCTCTCCCTCTACTGTCTCACAGTGATGACCTCACACTCTCTCCCTTCACTGCCTCACAGTGATGACCCAACAGTCTCTCCCTCTACTGTCTCACAGTGATGACCTCACCATCCCTCTGTTTATCTCTCTTTTCAGAATGGGCACCCTTCTCTTCCCCTCTCCCTCCCTTCTTCCTTCCATCAGAGAGTCTGTCACTCACTCTGCTTGTTAGACTGAACTACAAAAATAACAAAAACTTTCATTCCTGAGAGAGAGGTTGAGGGTGTTAGCAAGGGAAGCGAAAAAAGGAGAGTGAGAAGGAAAGAGGGTATCTCTCTCTTTCTCTCTCTCTCTCAGTCTAATGCATTTCCTCCCCACTGTTGCTCTGTTTTCCAAAAAACAAAGGGAGTTTATATTTTTAGATCTTTTCATGCTTCGTTTTTGCAGTGATTTGGGGCTGATTAGTCTTTTCTTGTGTATTTTGCTGTCTTTGGGGGGCAGTATTCCCCAGGTCTGTGTTTTCTGAGGACTGTTGGTTTATCACCAAACGCATTCACAACTTCAGAATAACATTTCACTCTCACCGGATTTACTCCTGAATCACTCTCAGGGCCTTTTTTATTTAATGTATTCCTAATGCAAATACTAGGCTCCGCACAGAGGAAGGCGATCATACCGGGGAGCGTTAGCGGAGTGTTTGGTTTAGGTTTGTGATGAGTCATGAGATGAAGCTGGGTGAGCGGTTTTGTGCCTTTGTCTGTGTTAGTCATGAGCCGTGGAAGGGGATGACAGCCGTGTGGCTGCCTCAGTGGGCAGAGAGAGGCTGCGATGCGGGAGCCCAGCAGGCCTTTCGGCACGCGCCCTGGGAAGGACACTCATCTCCTGTTTGAATTGCTTCAGAAAGCGTCCCTCTGTGTATGAATATGGATGCATTTATGAAGACGGATGAATGAGTCAGATTTATAGGTGTGTTCTGTGTCAGTTGCGCTGGGTGAGAGTGTATGCTAAGGAAATAAAATGTAAAATTTTGACCAATCGAAAGACGGACAGACATATCCGATCACGTGAGCCCGCTACTGAGGGTCCTTTGGAGGTTACCTTAACACCAAAGGCACAGAGTTTGATGGTTGACACAATCTGGACTCCAGCTCCCATCAGCCCACTGCTGATGACATCATCATCACTGCAGATCACCCAGGGGAGGAGAGGAGGGTGATCTGTAGCTCACAGAATGCAGACACCACAGCAGGAGTGCTGAACACAGGGACATGTACATACGCACACACACACACACACACACACACACACACACACAAACATGCACATGCAACATGCTCAGAGCCCTGCCGTCCAGCCCTCGGGGCGGCCATCCTCTTTGATCCTCCTTGTTAACTGAGATCCAGTAAGACCAGTTAAAAGCCCAGGCACTAAAGCGTGGTGGTCTGGTGAGCTGGAAGGCCAGGAATGGGCAGACACTTTCACAGAATGACAAACACACACACGTCATCTCATTAGTCACATGGTTAACCTAGTTAAGTTGTGACCCATCCTTGACCCCTCGTATCTGCACAGTGCCAGTGGATGCAGAGTGAGTCAGACGTGCAAAAATAGTGGTCTTCAGCGTGTGCTCTCGCGCCTGCACTGCTGTGCTAGCCAGCCCATTATGTGAGAGCTGTATGCTCTACGATCATGAGAGAACTGGACTGGAAACCTCAGCTACAGACAATACAGCAGTGTAAATCCAACGGAAATGGATGACGTATGGTTTAAAGTTTACTTTTTCCCTGTAAGGTCTAGGAAAAGGATTTTTTCCGCAAAGCATATGTTCCGGTGACACATGCTTTGTCAAAAAAAGTGAGAGGGTGGAAGTTGTTAATTCAATCCTCCCTCCCCACCTTGTGTTTGATAAAATTGGTGCAAGGCGTGGCTCTGGAGTAAGAGGGTGAGAGTTAACAGCAAACGGTCTGTTTCAGGCACCTTCTCACTGTTTCCCCTGTCATACAATGAATGATATCTTTTTCGCCGTGTTGAGTTTTTCCACATCTGTCATTTTTCTTCTCTCTTCGCCACCTCAAAATATCTCTCCCTCCGCTCTCCCTCTCTCTCTCCCTTTCTCCCTCTCTCTCAGACTGGGGTGTGAAGGAGTGCAGTCTCTCTCTCTCTCTCTCTCTCTCTCTCTCTCTCTCTCTCTCTCTCTCTCTCTCTCTCTCTCTCTCTCTCTTTGTCGGTCGTTAGTCTACTGTGACGGGAAGAAAGGAGAAAATCTTCCGTCAGATAAGGGGCAGAAAATGGACCATTCAGGAAATCGAAAGTGTGTGTGTTTGTGTGTGAATGTGTGTGTGAGTGTGTCTTTTCATGCGTGCGCCTGTGTGAGTGAGAGAACCCATACAGATAGAGACAGAGCAGCTACCACAGAGCTTATTTTAGCATATTTTCAGTTCAGTTTATTCCTCCTTTTACCAAGATCTTAAGTAATTTGCTCCTCTCAACAACTGATTTAGGATCAGCTTAACCAGGCCATAACCATAACCCCAACTCCCAACAACTGATTCAGGACTTACCAAACCGTAATTAAAATTGCAGCTATTCTAGGAGCAGAGCTTAAATAGACCTGGGGACACAGTGCTCCCCCAGTGGGCACTCTCCTCTGTTGCTTGGGGGTGGGTAGGTAACAGCGGCCTTAAAGGGACAGGATGATACTTCTAGTGTTTCCTCTTGCCATCAGCCCAGTTATTTTTCGTGATTGCCCAGACAATTCTGCTGTGCTGTGAAGAGACCCTTTACCAACTGCTGTAGCACACTCCCAGGTTCTAGGTGTCTCTCTGTTCTCTAAGCTGAAATATGTGTGCAGAGTTAAAGGAGAGGAATCACTTCAGTTGTGAGTTGTGTAGATGTGTCAGAATGATTAAAATTAAAACATATTAGTGTGTTTTAATATATGTCCTCTCAATATCTCATTACAATTAAATTTAGAAGCATTTAATGAATAAATGTTCTTTTTTCGACTCATGCATTATTCATGGCTGAAGCAGTGCTTTGGTTTTGGCAGATTGATTCCCACAGGGTGGACTCAGGAGCCCAGACTGGTGGAATATCAGATAGCCCCTCTGAATACAGCGCTGGTTGCTCTAATTCTCTGTTCATACTCTTTTATATCTGTTGTCATTGTAGCTGAGTGTAAGATTGCTCCGGCACATTTACTGCGAGTCCCTCAGTTTGGCAGGTGCTGTGGGGGTCTGAATACTGGGGAGTGTGTGGAGCTTGAGCTGGACCCACAGGACTGCTGATATGCTAAAGCAGCAGGCAGACCCAGCCAGGTGATCGGACCCCTCTTCTTGCTGCAGGTTTAAGGACGACAGGGGCTACGTGCTGTACCCCCAGATCGGAGACCGGCTGGACCTCATCTGCCCCGCCTCAGACCCCCCCGGGCCCCGGGCCCCTCCCGAATACGAGTACTACAAGCTGTACCTGGTGTCGTCGCGGGAGCAGGCCGACAGGTGCGAGGTGATGGGCGCGCCCAACCTGCTGCTCACCTGCGACAAGCCCAACAGCGACATGCGCTTCACCATCAAGTTCCAGGAGTTCTCCCCTAACCTGTGGGGCCACGAGTTCCACACGCTGAGGGACTACTACATCATCGGTGAGGCCGCACGCACGGGAGCGTGAGGTGCAAATGCACCACTGTGGGTCAATGTGCGTATTTGTGTGTGTTTTTGTTTGTGTTTGTGTTTGTGTGAGTATATGAGAGACCTGTTTGTTAACTTGTTTAGCGTGTCTGAAATGAGCTGGAACAGTGAGACAGGAGACTCCTATTTTATAGTGTTGCATTAAGAGGAGTCTCTTATATTCGATTGTTGCTTTTAATAGGAGACTCCTGTATGTCATTGTTGCATTAAGAGGAGACTCCTGTTTTAAGATGTTGCACTAAGGAGTCTCATTTTTGATTGTTGCATTAAGAAGAGAGTCCTGTTTTAAGATGTTGCATTAAGAGGAGTCTCTTATATTATGTATTTGATTATTGCATTAAGGTTGTGAGCAGTATCTTAGTTTTTATTGGTGTCTGGCATGGGCCCAGCTGTGAGCCTTCACACCCAGGCTGCAACTCAAACCAATTGTTTATAGCCAAGGCTAAGACATGCCTTTAGTAGCTCCAGTGTAGAGCTGCTGTAGGTCTGTAGCACTGTAGTGTTTTAGCAGTAGTAGCAGCAGTGCAGTGTGGTGGAGTGTCTGCTCAGAAGGTGACATAAGGACAAAATCAGGCTTGTGGTGTCTCTTTGCTGCTGTGTGATTGGACAGGGCTGCAGTTTGAGGTCTGCAGGGGGTCGACCTCTGTTACATGATCAGTGAACACCCTGACTCCTCCTCTTCCTGTTTCCTTATTGGTAGTGCGCGGGCACACACGCACACACACACACGCACAGAGGACTGGATTAGAAGCAGAGAGTGGGTCTGGTCTGGCCCAGTCTCAGGAAGTCTACATTGCAGTCAGTAAGAAAAAGGATCAGCCATTCACCATTTATTATCCTCAGTTGCACTCCACTACAAAGATCTGACCCATTTATGCAAAACATGAATCAATCGCCAATGTGTCAAACAGTGTGTGTGCTTGTGTGCGTGTGAGTATGTGGGTGTATGTACATATGTGTGTGTGTGTCTGAGTATGTGGGTGTGTGCACATATGTGCGTGTGTGTCTGAGTATGTGGGTGTGTGCACATATGTGTGAGTGTGTGCATGTGAGTATGTGGGTGTGTGCACATGTGCGTGAGTGTGTGTGTGTGTGAGTATGTGGGTGTTTGCACGTATGTGTGCGTGTGAATATGTGAGTGTGTGCGTGTGAGTACTTGTGTGGTAAGTGGGGCTATGCATTCAGTGTGATTAAGAGAAAGTGACAAGTCGCTGCCCTGATCTAGGTCAACTGTCAAAGCTTTACTGCTGTGTGCGTGTGTGTGTGTGTGTGTGTGTGTGTGTGTGTGTGTGTGCAAGAGTCCCAGACTTATTGGATTGGGAGAGTCCAACAAAACTTGCCTGATTGCTTGAACTAGCAACTCTCACACACACACACATACAGACACATGAATTACCACTGCCTCCATTGGTCCCAGACCTTTGCTGTTAGTGTGAAGGATTAAATCTGATCTATTACAGCAAATGGGAGCATGCTGGATCCTCCCGCTTGAATCAGTCTCCTAATTAGTCTGTTAATGACCTGCAGTAAACCCAGATTTCAGGGGTGGTGCTGGGAGACCCTGGAGGAGGCGTGTAGTACACTCCATCAGAGTGCTATTAGAGAAGATCAGCAGATGGGAAAGGCTCTATAAATATGTAATAACAGATGTATAGTGAAAATAATGATGGTGCACACTAATAACAATCACCTTCCAGTGATCTAAATGTGTCTGTCTGAATTTAAAATGAAGCCTGCTGAATCTGGATTCCATATTTGTGCATTTCTGTTACGTTGCTGTGCATTAGTGTTACGATGTGTTTTTGCCACAGCTAGCCGGCTGGACTGCGCCGGTCTTCAGCATTGAAGTATGTTGATCTTATGAGTGGAGATTCACCAGCAGAAAAAGGGCCAGCTGTAGCGAGCCCTACTGCTGCTGCTTGGAAACGTGTCAGGAAGGGTTTTGGAGGCGATTACATCATAAACACAATTCCTCTCACTCTGGCAGATTGTTCTGCATTTTTAATGATTATTAAAAACTTGGCAGATGTTCGCTATGCAGAGAATGAATCATCTCTCAACAGAGACAAATCGGCCACAAATCACTTTGTGTGCATGTGTGTGCATGTGTGCGGGAATGTGTGCGTGTGTGTGTGTGTGTGTGTGTGTGTGTGCGCGCGCGCATGTGTTTGCCAGCAGTATTGTACCCTAATCTGTATATTTCAGTTCTTGTCTTCTCTTCCATCTATCAGTCTGTTTCTTACAACTGAATCCTGACCCAGAAAAGCTCCCTGATTCCAGCAGTAGATAGAAGCTCTTTATCTTTCATTTCTCATTTCACTTTCTTCATTTACAATCCTGCATATGCACAGTCTCCCTGCCATTCCATCTCTCCATCTCTCACTCACCCTCTCTGTCTCTCTCAGACTGACCCACTTTTTTCTCCATCCCTTCTTCCTTTCCTCTGCCCCTGCGCCTGTGTGTTGGAGCAGATGGAGGGTGAGGAGAGCAGTGGGGTTTTCTGAGCGTTATGGCAGTGTTGCAGCGTTGTTAATCTGTTATTTTAAAGCAGTGCGGGATACCGGAATGTGGAGCAGAGCAGAAACTGTGGGTGTAATGCAAAGAGCCCCGTTTGCACAGGTGCAGTAGCCGTCCCACAGACAGGTGTTGGTTGCGCAGGTAGACCTCCATGGGTAAGCTCCATGTTCAGCCAGGATGTGAGGTGTGCCACAACAGTGTGTTAATTACAGAGTCCTGCAGCTCTCTGAACTAGACAGCATGTGAGACAGGCTTAAAAACACCAGAGGCAGATAGATGGAGGACAGAGAAAGGGGTGAAGAGGGAGAAAGAGAGAGAGATAGAGAGGGAGATTGAGAGAGGGAAGGAGAGAAGAAAGGAGGGAGGGACAGAGATGGAGAAGGAGAGATGGAGAGAGGGAAGGAGGGAGACAAAGAAAGGGATGGAGAGGGAGGTAGAGGGAGGGAGAGAGGGATCGGGAGAGGGAGAAAGTAGTGGGTGGATGAGTAAGGGAGCATGATTCACTGTTGAGACGGGCCCCTTGCATCATCCTGCCGTGTTTTTCAGGGGGAAGAAATAAAAGTGAGCGCAAGTCCGGCAGGAAGCCAGCGTGCTGTCGTTTTGTGTCAGGCACATCTGCGAGCAGCCTGCAGTGTCAGGACCCAGCGTGTGATTGCTGAGGACGGGCGGGGGGGCTGCAGGGGCGACGCTGAGATGGGTGCTGAGTTAATGGGGCCATTCTCTCCTGAATCAGTGAGCCGGAGAAAGAGGAGGCAGGAGACAGGGGGGAGAGAGCTAGTCATTACTGACCCATATCACAGGGGCCAGGCCAAGCCGGCAGGGGGTTCTGCCAGTGAGATACTGATCCAGGATCAGGGGGCTTACATGCCCAGGAGGGCACCCCCATCGTGACTGAAACTCTGGTCCTGCACAGAGAGAGGCCAGGTACATGCCATGATTTCCATCTTTAACACACCACTGCCCTGCTCCTGGCAAGAAAGCAGCCATTCTCATTGGTGGATGCTGCTACTTGCTGGTAGCACATTCTCATTGGTTGATGTTCTCACGCTCAGACTCTGCTATGACTCCACAAGCATTCAGATTCTGCTATGATTCCAGCTGCACTCAGACTCTGCTATGACTCCACAAGCATTCAGATTCTGCTATGATTCCAGCTGCACTCAGACTCTGCTATGCCTCAGACTTACAAATATTAATCAAGAAAGGATGCTGGTTTAAATCTCCTGTAGTGGAGTGGGTTTTTATCCCAGGTCAGCCCAGATCAGTTAGAACACAAATCAGCTAAAGCCTATGGGCAAGAGAGAGGCACAGACATGCACATACATACTGTTTTGCACCATACCTCCTGTGCTATTGTCTTGTAAATTTTAAATTCTTTTTTAAATTACTTTTAAATTCAGCTTGTTTCTTTGGGTTTACTCATGAATACCAGCCTAATTGTGCCGTACATTTTTCTGTCTGAACTTTGCATGCAGGGTATCAGTCAGGTGTCTGTTCAAGCGAAATATACACACTTCACAGAGAGCATTTACTTCATTACAGAATCACATATTCTCTTGACTGGGAATTTGATGAGTCTTGCTTTCTCTCTCTTTCACGTTACTGAAATTACCTAAAGAACATTTCTTCAGACCCAAGTAATGCTGTGTGCTGCGTGTTTTGTTCCTAATGTAAAATTTTGTCTGTTTCCTTTTGGGACTGATGTTCTCTCTCCCTGTTTCTGCCCCTCCCTCTCTCTCTCTTTCTCTCTTACTCTCTCCCCCTCTCTCCCTTTCGTCCCCCTCTTCCTCCCTCCTCTGTTCAGCAACTTCTGATGGGACACGGCAGGGTTTGGACAGCATGAGGGGGGGTGTGTGTGTCACTCGCGGGATGAAGGTGGTGCTGAAAGTGGGGCAGAGTGAGTATTAGCTCTTCCTCTTCCTCTTCCTCTTCGTCACGTTCCTTCCCCCTGGTGATGAGCTTGCTGGGAGCTATGGAGACACTTACACACACTCTCTCTTACACACGTTATCTCTCACACAAACACATACACTTACATACATACACACACACTAACACACATACACAGACACACACACACACACACACACACACACACACACAAACACGCACACACACACACACACACACACACACACACACACACACACACACACACACACACACACACACACACACCTTTGTGTTTGTTGCCTGGAGGAGTGTGTGAATGTGTGTGTCACCCCGCAGCTCCCTATGGGCTTCCCCCGAAACCCCCCAAACCGGACCAGAACTCGGGGCACCCCAGGACCACAGGTAGTAGGGGAGGGTGTGGACCAGCTGGCTTTTCCCTCAGTTCTCTGCCCTCTGCTTTGGCCACAGACTGATTTATTATTCAGCTTTTAACTCCCACTCCTGTCCTCATCTCCCTCCCTTTTTCCCTCTCTTATCGTTCTCACTCTCTCTCCCTCTCTTCCTTCACTCTCTTCCTTCACTCTACCCCCTCTTTACCCCCTCCCTCTCTCTTGCTCTGCCTCCCTTTCCCTCTGTTTTCCTCTTTCTCTCTCTCCATCTGTCTCTCTCACCCTCCTTGTCTGCCCCTCCCTCTCGCTCTCCCTCTCCTTCAGACTGAAATAGAATGTGTCTCATGCTGTAGCTATGTAGTGCCTGGGTACCTGCAGTATGCTATGATAAGGGTCAGGGCTAGACAGAGGGAGAGAGGGGGGTTAAAAAGGGAGAGGAGGAGAGAGAGGGGTAAGTAGAGGGTGGAGATGAATTGGGGGCGTGGGTGGAGTAGACCAAAGACTGTAGCACAAGATGAGACAAGCTGTGGCAAAAAATAGCAATGTTAGCGATGTAAAGTGGGACTGCTGAGAAAACAGAGTGGAGGGGGCCATGTCCCCTCTGTACCTCTACAGGGAAGGACACAGCTGCTGCCAATGTCATATTATCAGTGAATGCACCAATACTCAAGCATCTTCATTATATCTTACCAGTGAATTCAGCACTGATTGAATGCACTTATTGAATGCATTCTATTGTATCATATGTGCCCAATGATTCTACCAGCATTCGCTGGACTACATTGCATTTTATCAGTGAAGCAACCAGTACTCACTGGATCGCAGAGTTTCAAAGGGGATGTTAATGCTGTTGATCCAATCTGGTGTCCAAGCAGGGAGATGAGAGAGAGAGAATGAGAAAGAAATGTGAGAGTGCAAAAGAGAGAGAGGGACCGAGGGAGAGTGTAGAGAGAAGAACAGAAGAGCTGAATTATGCAGTGACGCTGCAGTGTTACAAAGAAGGCGCCTTATACTGACACGGTCTCTCTCTCTCTAGGGCCTGCTGGGAATGCTACCTACCCCCAGGCGCCGGGCGGGGCCGATGGAGGGCTGGGGGGCGGGCCGCTGCCACTCTCCAACATCGCGATGATTGCGGGAGGGGCGGGGGGCGTGGCCCTCCTCCTGCTGGTGATGGTGGTGGTGGGCGTGGTTTGGTGCCGCCGACGTCACGCCAAGCGCTCGGAGACGCACCACCCGCCCGTGTCCCTGTCCCTCACCAGCCCCAAGAGGGGCAGCGGCGGGGGCGGGGGCGCGGCCGGCGGCGGCAACAGCAACGGCTCCGAGCCCAGTGACATCATCATCCCGCTGCGGACCTCTGACTCCGCCTACTGCCCGCACTACGAGAAGGTGAGCGGGGACTACGGCCACCCCGTCTACATCGTGCAGGAGATGCCCCCACAGAGCCCTGCCAACATCTACTACAAAGTATGAGAGCAAGAGACACACACACACACCCACACCCACACACACACACACACACACACACACTCTCACACACACACACACACACACACACACACACACACACACACTCACACACACACACACACACACACACACACACACACACACACACACACACGCACACACACACACACACACACACACACTCACACACACGCACACACACACACATTCACACCCACACACACACACACATACACACAAACACACACACACTCACACCCACACATGACTGCACTGGAGCGGACTGCACCATTAGACCAGCCCAGTACCCTGGTTACAGTGACTCAGACCAGCCAAGTACCATGGTTACAGTGACCTTGGAAACGGTTCAAATCATAGAACTATGGGGCAGGGCAGGGCGGGGCAGTTTGGCAATGATGTCACCCCGTGATCATCTGGTAACACCTTCCTTGCCCCAAAAGAATGAAGCCTCACCAAGATTCTGTGGCCCCATCTTCTCACAAGTGTGTCTCCTGAAAGCAGCCTCTGCCCTCAGCACAAGGACCTCCGGGTGGTTGTTGGGTCTCGGCCCAGTCCTGTGGTGGAATCTGTCAGGATGTGTGTGTTATGTCCAGCCATATATGAGAGGGAAACACTAACTCATTACTGCTGTGGCACAAGAGATGTGTGTGTAGTTACTGTGTAGCTCTCTTTGTGTGTGGGTATGTGTGTGTGTATTTCCTGTTGTGTTCAAATGTTTAAACCAAATGGGCACAATCAGACAAAATCAATTTTTCTTAAAATCATTCTCAACACAGATTGTATATAATTACAGGCAGTCCCTGGGTTATGTAATCCTTGTCATACAAGCAAACTTGACTTCAGCTCCCTCATAATATAAAAGTATATGAAATATGAAAAATCTGGGATGCATAAAATATACAGACTCACTACTCTGCATTTGTGAGACAGGCAGTGTAAAAAAAAAAGTGTGGTACAAATGTACTGGGTACCAGCATCGTGATGTCCAGAACTTTCTTCTTACGTAACTCAGGAACTGTCTGTAAACCCTGAAGAGAGTTTTTTTTCTGATGTTGAAGGTTGGTTTGTTTTTCACTGTCCTCTGTTCCTCTCAACGAGTGTTTGTTATTTTAGACGCGGTAAATACTGCCGTTCTGTGTGATGTTGCCCTTTGTACTCTCACTTAATTTAATCTGGTTTTCTACATAAGTGGGTTTTCCTCCCACAGTTTGCGTTGTGTATATTTCTGTAGCTCTCTGCCGTACTTGTGCGGTTTGAATCTGTGGATGGAGGGTACTGAGGGAGAACGGTTTATAAAACTTCAGATTCACAAACGTGGGGGTGAAAAGAAACCCCCTGCCCCCAACCCCACCATGGGGTGGTACATGGATGTGGGGGGGGGGGGGGTACACCCAAGGGAACAGAAACATGTGGACACTGGAATAATGACACGGACGTTAAAATAATGACGTGGACGTTGGATTTTGTGTTAAATATTCAAAGCCAATGAAGAGGAGATGGTGCCCTCCTCCGAGCAAACATGCACCTGCTCCAGACGCATCCCCTCGTGGGTGTCCCTAACCTTAACCCAAACAGAGCAAGGCCTTCCTCTCCCGGAACAGGCAGGTCCCTCTCCTCTTGTTCCTGTGCATCTGGAAGTCCAGGTGTTACATTATCTGTCTGCAGCGTTGCACTTGTACGAGGATTAAGACTTGACATCCTGACTCTGAAAAGCGTGGGGAACAGTATTCAAATGTGCTGTCATCAGTGTCTGACATGGTGGCATCTCATCTCCCTGGAGTCAGGATCAAGAGGTGACATCATCACGCTGCGACGCGATGCTCGGATTGGGGGTTAAGATTAAGAGAGAGTGAATTACTCAACATGAATAATGTTGCTCCGGGGACGTTTGGAAGAAGGTGACTGAATGTCATCTTTCTGCAAGCAGATTAAAGAGACTGGGCTGGCAACGCCAGGCTGAGACAGATATGTTTCATTTGCTGTTTTCAAAAGCTCCCACCTTCCCTTTCCCCGCTGTGTGTGTTTTTGTGCCAAAAACCTACAAATGAACATGGAGGTGGAGTGCTGTTTTTCACACCACTGCTGTATTAGATCAATACAATTTGACTTAATATAGCACTCTTAACAAAGGCTGTCAGCAGAGTGCTTTAGTGAGGTGACGCCAGTAAGATTGAGCCTGCAGTAGGTGGAGAAACGCAGTTACGCAGAGACAAACAGCGTAAATCACTTAGAGCGATAGTATTAGAACGAGCATTAGACTGCCGTACTCAGACACTTACAGATGGGTTCTGTCTCAGCGTAGCCTCCCTCCCCACCCATTCCTAAAGACACAGAAGGAACTGGTGCATTCCTGCTTTGGAAAAATGTTTTCTGACATAAAAAACCTGAAAACTATTTGTACACCATGCTCTGGTCTGGAATTCATTTCATTGTGTGTGTGTGTGTGTGTGTGTGTGTGTGTGTGGGTAATGGGTGCACCTATATGTATAATGCATGTGTGTATATTTGCTTGCTGAAAATGTTCTGTTTATCTGAAATTGAAGAGTATTTGAGGGATTGTTCCACTGAGAACAGTGGTTTACCTTCAAAAGTGTTTCTGTTTTTCTGTCAGGTAGGGTTCACAAAGAGTTCTCTGACACCTCAAAAAACACCCTCCCATCCACTCTCTCCCTCTCTCTTCCTCTTTCTCCCCCCCCCCTCTCTCTCTCTCTTTCTTTCTCTTTCCTCTCTCTCCTTCTCCCTCTCCCCACTCTCTCTCATCTCATCATTGTTTTTTATCTACTGGCCATCTCCTGGCGTTAGTGTCTAGTGTTGCCAGGCAACAAGCTGAGGGTGACATCATTTTCAGTTCAATTGTGTGACACCTTTCTCTCTCTTTCTTTCTCTTTCTCTGTCTCTCTTCCCCTGTCTGGCATTCAGCACACAGTAACAGCTGGCTTTTGGCAATCTCTGTGAAAATCAAATAAAGATTCTAAATCAAACAGGCATTTCGAGAACGGCACCATGATAAGTGGCTGCTGTTAGTCAGCTATTGGTTGTCAATGTGAAGATGGAAATGCCAATGATTTTAATGGCGTTTAATAGAACTATTACTTATACACCTACTGCAGCTATTAAATAAATTACTGCAACAACAACTTCTACTTCCAATAATATCTCAGAAAAAAAACACTCGCTCTTCAGGTGAGCAGACAGTGAGGATGAGTGTTCACGATTAATCTCTAAGCTGCGGTGCTCCACTCTCAGTATTGTCTAGGTGAGCCTGTAACACGTATAGCACTGAATGGCTTTCAGCTGCTATCTTCTCATAAGCCCTACGGTTACCTCCATCAATAGCGGGCGAGCTCAGAGTCCTGAAGATAACGCATAGTAAGGTGGCAGGGCCTTCTCCTTCAAAGCCTCACAGTGACGGACGAACCTGCCCATTTATGATAATGAGTCACTCTTTCAATCTTTAAACATAGACTAAAAACCCATTTATTTAATTTGTCCTACAGCTAAAGTGGGAATGATTTGCAGTCTTAAAGGGCAGAGCATGAAGTCTGACTCACTGAGTGGGCAGTATGGGGCTGCCATCCATAGAAACAAGTCACCGTCTGCAGGAATGGACCAATGTGACTCCATAGTTTCTAAAATGAAATATAAATAGCCCAGGTGACAAAAAAAATATGCATTACTGGAGCCAAACTGCTGCACTGTGCATTAATTCTACTCACACTGTGAGTACCTCTAACTCTTTCTCATGTCCCTGCTTCCTCCCCAAAGCAAAGCACCCTCCTTTAGATGTGAATGAATGCATACCCTGCACCCCCTCACCCCCTCATCTGGTTCCTTTATTGTGTCAGATGTGACCTTTGACCCTCTTCACTTGAGGAATGTGTGAGGGAGAAGTGAGTGGAGAGTTGGGGTTTTTCTCTCAACAACAAAAGCGACAGCAAAGAATGTGACTGTAGGGCCACTGCGCCATTGCTACAGTACTGATAATGTAGCTGTGTGTGTGTGTGTGTGTGTGTGTGTGTGTGTGTGTGTGTGTGTGTGTGTATGTGTGTGTGAGGATATGTGTGTGTGTGCGTGTGTGTGTATGTGTGTGTGTGTGTGTATGTGTGTGTGTGTGTGTGTGTGTGTGTATGTGCGTGTGTGTGTGTGTGTGTGTGTGTGTGTGTGTGTGTGTATGTGTGTGTGTGTGCGTGTGTGTATGTGTGTGTGTGTGTGTCTGTCTGTCTGTGTGTCTGTGTGTGTGCTTTGTTATGCTCTATCTCACCCACTTACACTACACTGCCTTTTGGTTTCTTTTTGGTTCTCTTTTTTTGGCATTGGGTCCAGCCCACCTAGAGGAGCCAGTCTCACTTCCTGTGGTACAGGTTAAAGGCACATGACCTCACCTGGATCAAGGGAGACTGGAATTCCTGTTTGCACTGGATGTAAAGCAGCAGATGTTTGTGGACCATACCCATAGTGGTGTTTGGTGGACCTAAACCTCGATATTGTTTGGGAGGACAACCTCATTTAATGGTGGGGACAGCATTGTGTTCTTCAGAGCGTGTTTGGCCCTACCACTTTAACCAGGAACTAGATATTTATTTTTATTTTTCTTTCATGGGATTTTAATTTCTTTATATTATTGTTTTTTGGCTATGCAACATGGAACTGAATGAAAACCCTGTACAGAGTGGTTCCAGCGGATTGCCCACAGACAGGCCTTCCAGGACTCCTCCTCACCCTGCCTCCCTGGTTAACTTGTTGTGTTGTTTGGGGGTTTTTAGCCACCAACCTTGGAGCAGTGTCTTTTGTGTTGTTCCGGATTTCGTTCTTTTCTTTTGTTTCTCTCTCTTTTCCACATTTAAGCACAGACGTCCACACCACACACAGTGAGGGAGTGAGCGAATGAGTGAGCGAGTGTCCGTGCGTGTGTCTTTGTCTTTCTGTAGCATACTCTAACATATAGCGTCTCCTGGCACCAGAGGAATGGTGATTATCAATGGGGGCTCCTGAGTAGTTGAATGGTTCAGACTCTCTATGGCCCAGGCTGGATCCCAGTCCTGCCAGCATTGGCACAGAGAGGGGTGGGTATGTCCACAGGGTGTTGCTCCTCTCACCCACTCTCAGACACCCTGTGACTCATCAGGCACCTGTGAGTTGCTCAGCCGTGTAGTACCTATCCTCCAATGAATACCCACACACAGCACACCAGAGCGTACTGTGTAGCTTGCAGTGCGAAAAATACCCACTGGCTACATGCTAGTGTATTGAAGGATTACATTCATCACGCCACAGTGCTCTTGCAGAGATTATTGCCGTGAGGCAAGCCTACTACTGTGTACAGTTGAAGATTCCAAAATAGGCTTGCATAAATGAGAAAAACCATTAAAAACAAAAGACTGATGGTTACTACCATCTACTTCCCTTCTGATCGACCTCCTTTCATCTCTGCCTCGCCTCCCCTCCATCTCTGCCCCTCCCTCTCCTGATATAAGCCACTCCCCCCTCTGACCCTGCCCCTCCCCCTCTATCCCTTCCCCTACCTGATGTATGTCCCTCCCCCCTCCATCTCTGCCACCCACCATCTCCCCCATTTCTCCTTTCCCTCGCTCCTCACAGCTCATGGGATTCTGTACAGTGATTTTGGCTCATGTCCAACAGGGTGGCGCTCTCTCTCTCTCTCTTTCTCTCTGTGTTATACATCAGCCTCCACCTCTTTTTAAACAAAACTAGAATTGATAACTTTCCTCCCGACTGAGGTTCCCAGTAGCTAATTGACTTTGTAAGTACAGTAATTATCTTTGTAATGTGCGTATACCAATCCTGCCTTCCTCCCCACGGGCAAGCAAGTCTTCAGATACCTCTGAACAATTAATCTGTCCCTTGCCTCTGTTCTTCACCCTCCACACACGCACACCCTCCCATGCAGATGTGACCTCTGTGACCCCTCTGTCACACACATTGTCCATCTGCCAGTAGGAGACTGAGGTGGGGGTGCGCAGCAGCGACACAGAGCTGACAGGACAAAGACTGGCACCGTGCTGCCAAATCTCCCCCCCGGTCAACAAGACCTATCTGACAAGACACAGGCTGGCCCAGGAGCTGCCAAATACTGCGCCCTACTCTTCACTGCACCCAACCCACAGCGCACAGACTGGCAATGTGCCGTTAGATATATCCCTCTCTCTATCATTCACCACCTCCCTCTGGTCCTGCTCAGTCTTCTGTCCCCCCCCAGAGACACACCTAGCTGACGAGATTTTGCTTTGGGGAACAACAGCGGTGGTGAGTAAGAGATAATGAGTCCATAAGCTCTCCCTTAGCAGAGCTGTGTCTCTTTACCAGTGCCAGATTTCCCATCACTCTCTCCCAGGATTTCACGTCTCTGAGCGCGCTCAGTTTGCGCACCACACTGCAGCCCCGGGGCAGGAGCACTGTATCTCCGCATCTAATCCGGATTAAGGAGAGAAAACCTCATCAGGGTCCCCTGAGTGAGATTGATGGATGGGTCCTTTAAAACCTGGATTTACGAATGTGGCATGTCGTGTTATGATTGAATGATTATTATGTCGGGACTTATTCTCAGGCTATTGTACAAATCTAAACTACAGAGATATCGGTTTCCATCCCGTAGAGGACACAGGTTTGTGTTGTGTGAAGGTGTGCACATATATGTATCAATTTACAAGAACGCTGTGAATATGGATAGACGTTTACAATTGTCATTTGGAAAGAAAGATTCAAAAGCCAATATAGCCACACAGCAGGCATGAACAGTTTATAATACTGCGGTATCATGCCAGTTATTTAAAAAACTAAATTAAAAACTTTGTAATTTACATGAGCTGAACACAACTCAAAAGTCCAAAATTAGAGCAATTAGTATAGTTTCTGTCTCAGTGATTTTGGAACACGAAGACGCACGTACTGTGCACCAGATCGCAAAGGCATGAGGGGGCTGCATTTCGAGCAGCGGGAGAGGAGACGCATTCTGGCAGACAACACGCGAGAGAAGACAGCAAACGTGCTGTTTTCATGACAACTTCATGGAAGTGGTTTTTTTTTTTTTTGCACTGACAAAAATGCATGTGAACTTTTGCTTGCGGTGTTCTTGAATGTATCTGTACTTCTTTCATCAAAGTTTGTTCGTCCACAAACACCAGAGGGAAAGAGAAAGAGAGAGGAACACATATACGCATATACATCCCTCAGAATATAGCTGATCTCCTCCCCCAGGACCCCAGTGATGTCTGTGGGAGGTGTAAATTGCGTGAAGGTGGGGGGGGGGGGGGTCCTGTGAGGGAGATGAGAGAGAGGAAGAGTGCCACTGCACTGATGCAGTGCATTGCCATTGCCAGATTCCATTCTGCCACCTGAATGTTTGAAAGGCTATCAATCTTTCTCAGAATAGGAGGGGACTGAAGCTGAGGGGTGGGGGGACCACACGCACACACACACACACACACACACACACACACACACAGCCTTCGTCACTTGAAGTTTTATCTCTGATTCTGACAGTTCCAGTGTTCTCCATCTAGTTTCAGCTGGTTTTTCAGTGTATTCAGCTACACAGCAGAACATAATGTCTCTATAGATCATAAACCAGGGAAGGGACTGGAGCCTCAGAGCACAGCAGTAATGTGTGTAACCATTAGCATGGATGTTGCCGGTCCCTATGCATGCTGTTATTAATGTTGATGTTGGTAGCGGAACATGTTATTTACCTTCATTATTATAATAGGTCTGTGGTCTCAGAGACCCCCTGTGGTGCTGAGGTTCTCTGCATCTCCCTTTAATTATCAGCCATGTGAATCATTTAGAGTGGGCCTCAGGGCCACACGTAATTACTGTGATCAGGAAAGATGATGTTTACTTTCCCTTTATTTTATTAAGATGTCAGAAGCCTTCCACTGGATCCTTTCAGAGCTGAAAGAAACAAGGAGAAATTAGAGGAAAACAATGCAGAAATGGGACCATTTAGAGGCACTGGGGTGTAGAGGGAAAACAGCAATGCTGAAATATTCATGTTAGAAGGAAGCTGTGAGCTCAGGAGAAAAGCCTGTTCTGTGTGTCTACTCCAGTCCTCAGAGAACAGCTCACACATCACACTCAGAGCAGTGACAGCGGTGACCTGAGCAGGAGTCTGATCCACTGCTCACCTGTGAGTGACTGAGTGAATGAGTGAGTGACTTCAGTATTCATCATGAGTGAGTGAGTGAGTGAGTGAATGAGTGAGTCGTGTTCACTGTGAGTGACTATGTTTCCCCTGTTCACACCAGGCTGCATGTAGATGCTCAGACTGATCACTGCCAAAGCACAACCTGACATCAGCCTCCCCCCTCCCTTTCCCACCTCCCTCTGACATCACAGCACGTATGACATCACAGCTTGTATGTTTCTCCCTTTTGGGTGGGAAGGCACAGCTGCCAGCAGCCTCTCCACTGCCAACAGGAAGCATGCCTTTGAAATGTCATAGTGTCTCAGCGGACCAAGAGGAAGCCACAGATCGATTGACATTGACTTTGGCTTTAACCTCTCACTGTCTCTTTCTGTTTTTCTCTTTTCTGTCTCTCTGTTCTTCTCTCTCTGTCTCTCACTCTTTTCTGTGCCTCTCATTTTCTATCACTTTCTACACTACCCTCCTCCCCCTGTCACCCTCTCACTCTCTTTCTCTCCAACTCAATATTCGATTTCAGTCAGCTTTGTTGACCTACCGAACACACACTCAAACTGCCAAAGCATGTATGTGTCAAATAATTCCCTCCCTCGGGTCAAATCACTTTGCTGGCATGAATTATATATATTCCATATGCATATGTTTAGCCAAAGCTAACAATGCTGATAAGCCAATTCTTTGGTATGCTATGCAACTGTAACACAGACATAACCTCTGTCTCTCTGTCTCTCTCTCTCATTATTCTTTCATTCATTTTCCATCTCTCCATCTAAGAGCAACCACTTTTCACACTTTGCCCAGCTGAAGTTCCACTCACAGAGTGGTAAAAGATGAGAAAAGACTCCACTCAAATGAGTGCCAGCTTAATTCAGCTGGGATTGCAAGCGTATGCTTAGGTTTCCTGTGCAAATGCTGAAATAACAAACAGAACAAATAAACGCAGGATATGTCTGGGGGGAAAAAAACAGACGTTACGCTGAAAAAGCCATGGCCCATAAATTATATGTTGTATTTGAATCAGTCATTGTCCCTCAGACACTGGCAGGAGGGGCACCACGCTGTGTTCCCAAACCCACACTTTCCCTCTTCTCTCCCAAGAGGAACAGCAGCCTCTCAGTCTCTGTGAGGCCCTCACATTAAGGACAGATGTCCCTTACCCTGGGAAGGTACAGCCCTGAACTCGCATTTGGTCAGAACGCACAGCTCCGGCGGAGCAGGACGCGGTGACCTCGGTCTGTCCTGTCTGCACAGCGTGTCGGCCGTGCCTCCACGCTCGCGCGGTCTGCACGCTGTCAGTCTTTTCCTGTGTTTATGGCTTTTCACTGGGGTGCAACAGACTGGCAGACTGCGTGCCATTCTGCTTTGTGCCTCTGCGTGTTTCCTGATACGTGATGTCATTCCATCTGCATTGTTTTGTGATGTGGTTGACTCTAATTTGCTCTGATGTTGCCGCGCTGTCCTGAGGCGACTCGGAGTGTGTGGGCGTTGGGAGCCGAGGGACTCGGGGCTTAGTGATGATAGGACTGGGGCATGCCGTTTCACTGTTTCCAAAATTAAATAGCCTTTTCTTATTTTGATTAGCAAAGGAGGTTGGCCTAATTCTGCCCTGCATGTATTGTTTAGTGTATTCCTTTGTGCATGTAGGATATTTTTGCAGACCTCTGCACACAGGGATTCTGTCAGGCGTTTGTCCCATTTAGAAAAATCCCACTTCACTGCAAATGGGGTCAATAGACTGAGCGATTGATTTTTATGATTTTTAACCTGGGGTGAAAACAAGCTGGATCCCTGCTCCAGGAATGAATTATGGAACTGGATAGTTCTCTGGTTCGAACCGCGTTGATTGGTTTAGATGTTTCGGATGAGCCCTGTGGCTGTGCTTGCTGCACTGATCTGGGACGTCTGGCCTCACTGCAGCTTTCTTTACTCCTCTAGCTTTGGCCGTGGGCTACTGTCATGCTTAAATGCATCATCCGCAGCCCAGTCAATGACTCTTCCTATGAACTCATCTCAGCTCTGCAAGTCACAGGCAGGATACATATAGCAAGGCCATACGTAAGGCCTCATGGGCTACATGCCCGACTCCTTTCCAGTACAAAACCAAGCTGACCACAGCTGCCCCTGACATCCTCTGAGGAACTCGTGTGCACCTGACAAGTCACTAGAGGGCGCTATTAAGTGGTGCAACAAGGGGACCCTAGCAAACATACCCAACAAACCCTGGCAAAACAGAGTCAGTGAGGTGCTGCTGTGGAATCCAGGGCACTGTAATGGCTCAAGGCTAATGACACGGCCCAAACTCCAGCCTGCCACATCTTGGGCTGTGTGGTTCACCTTGCACTTGGGACAAGTGCCTTCACGGACCATAAGCTGTCAGACTTAATGCAAGCGCATGACAGGGTAATGATATGACATTGTTGTGCATACCCAGGTTTTTAGAGGAAAGTATTGATACCATTGCACAGCCATTAGTCTGCGCTCTGTACAGCACATCTGCCTACTGCTGATACTCCCCCTCCGCCTGCACTGGCGTTCGACCATGCACCCCCCTCCCCCCCCCCGGTCTGCATTTCCACACGTCTCCCACAGACGCATCATTTTGATTTAAATGACGAGAAACTGAGTCAACAGCAAGACTTGCTCTCTCAAAAGTCACTGTCACCTAGTTTAATTTTCATTTTGCTGTATTCCTTAACAATGAAAGAGACACTATGCATAAATCACTCTGATTCACTGTGAAAATGTTTTTGTATATTGCTATCTTGAAGTGACCAGAGAGCTATCTATTTATGCTGGGTGTTGTACTCTTCTGTTCACACTCTAGTTACAAGCGCTGTCTGGCAGAAAGTCTGGCTGGAGTCCTTTGGCTGGAGTAGGAGTGTTAAGTTCTTGGCTTACAGGCATTGGTGTGAAAGATGCAATCAGGCCTGTAAGACCTGAAACACATCAAAAAACTCAGCAAATCTAAAAATTTGACTAGTTCTTCTCTTGGGGTTTTTCAATTCTTATCTTTTATCAGCTTTTGCAACTAGCTGTTATCACCACGGAATATCGATAACATTACTGACTGTGGGCTCAGCAGGAAAAACTATCTTAAAGTTCTTAAAAGTGATGCAGAGTGGGAGGTTGATTCAAAAGCCAATTTGATCAAAACACCTTGCAGTAAACACAGCCTGACACAAATATTTTTGTGCATTAATGCAAGGATTTAGTGGGGATTCCTGCAAGCCTAATTTTGTATAAATGTTTACTGACTGGTTTGCTTCTACAAGCAAGTATGCAGATGTGACAGTTTGTTGCTCGTAAGAGACAACAAGCTGAAGTTATATAGCTTGCTGATTTTGCATGCAATGGCCCTGTTTTTCTTCACGGCCAAAATGCGTGATCAAATCTGACACAATCCTGCCAGCTTCCACACCCAAACAGCCTGTCAGTGAACACCAGCCCTCTTGCCCTCTAGCTCCAGACTGAGACCACTAGTGCATTACTGAGTCTCTCATCTAAATGTTCTCTTTTTTTTCTTTTTTTTTCTGAGATGGATCCTATTTCCAAGTGTAGCAACGAACAAATGTTAAATAGTTAGTGCCAAATCTATGGCTGAAAAGTAACCACAATGCATCATTCGGTTGCTTGTTTGACACATTTCTCCACCTGGGGGGGCATGCCCTCAGACCAACCTAGATCGGTTATTTGAGTGAATTCATTCCATTTCCACCACTGTGTTTAACTGCATATTTATTTTAAGGGTTTACTTTATTGCATAAAATGTCATGCAAGTCTCCTCATTGGGTTCATTCATGGCCATCTTCAACCTCCCTTTTGAGCTCATTTTTAAGTAGGTATATTCCTACATCTGGTGTACTTTGCTAAAGTGGACTTTTTTCCCTGACAGCAAGGTTTGTGTTGAAATGCCATGGATGGGTTTTGCCCATGCTTACTGCTGTGTTTCTGCAGCAGGTGTAGGTGCTGCGGTGGCCCCCCGTTCAGTGGGTGACAGCGGAACCAGGTCATCTGCATAGAGCAGGAATTTGATTTATTTGTCATGTAGAGTGAGCGCAGCAGCCGCAGACTGTTCCAGCGTCGATGCCAGCTCATTAATAATAATGTTGAGGAGTGCTGGACTCAGACTGCAGCCGTCTCACCCCCACTCCTGTGTGAAGGAATTTGTCCTTTTATTGCCAATTTTAACTCTGCGCCCCATTATCCTCTCTGCCTCTCTCTCTCTATTTCCATATCGCTGTCTCTGTGCCATTTTCTTTGTATCTATACATACTCTGTGCTTGTGTGTGTGTGTGTGCTTGTGTGTGTGTGTGTGTGTGGCAGATTGACAGAGTGTGCTGCACCACCTCATCCTACCCCAGTTCAGTCAGCTGAAATCTGCTTTTTCTCTGCATGGGCTGGATCAGAGAAAGCTCCATTTGTAAAAAAAAAAAAAAAAACCCTGTTTAGCAAATTAGCCACTTTTGCACTATTAAATACAGTGCTGTCTATGCCGCTACCTAACAAAATCTGTGAGTGTGTGTGGGTGGAATGCCTGTGTGTCAGAGTGAGTGACACAAAGAGTGTGGCTGAGTGTGTTTCTGTGCCTGTGTAACCCTCCCACGCACAAACACACACACAGAGCCCAGCTCTTTCAAGTCTGTCACTGCAAAAGAACCTCATCTAAATTGTGAGCTGCCCTGTCATCAGTGGTTTATCTCCCCCTGCTGGCCAGCTCTGGAACTGCACCCATCACTTGTTGCCTCGGATATTATACGGTCCAATATTACTAGAATCAGTAATGCCTGTGCTTTCGGGTTTCTTCCTTTTCCCGGTGTTGTTTTCTGATGAAATGATGAAGCACTGAAGATAGTGGTAAATGAGTCTAATGTCAGCTCAATGCGTACTTATTTGTGAGTTATGTAATGTGAAGGACAGTGAGGAGTTCTTGTAATTAAGTTCTGAAGGTACTTACTGCAATCTGTTTATGTGGCAATGTGACTCATGAAGCAGTAGAATATACAGAGTACAAACAGAGTAGGCAAATGCAATACAACCCATAGCATACTGCTGTCTGGAAGGCAACTCAAGCCCAGAGCTGTACTACCTACTACCATTACTTGTTTTTGTTAAGGGTCACCTGCATTTTCACATCTTCTCGGCTGGATCTTTGCTAATTTCAGATAAAGTGCACCTAAATGTGGGGGTCTGTATGAGATGCACCCTATTGTCCTCCCATTCCACTCCAAGTATGTCATGGGGGCGGTAGAGAGAGGGAGAAGTACAGAGATGGGTAACAACAACTACATCTAGAGGGAGGAGGAACATCAGATAGAAGAAGAGAGCATTTACTGCTCTGGAACCAGCACAGAAAAACCTTAATGTTGTCTCCATAGCCCATTGGATCCTTGGCGATAAACTGTCTTTATGTGCTGTTTTCAAACTGGAGCCAGCCCAGGTCAAATGCTTTTCTCAGGCAATCAAAGATACGGTCACTGCATTATTGAGCAGGAAGGAAAGAGGAGAGGAGTCTGTAACAGGCCTGAGACTCAGATGATAAAATATCTTTGATTTTTACACTACTCTCTGTTGTCTCAGATACAGATGAAGGGGGAGAAGGGCTGGGGGATGGCTGGATGTTCTCAGTAAAATGTTGTCATTCTGTAATCCAACACAGTTTCAGAATGTAGCCTAACCCAGCACAGACGCTCAGCTTCAGACTGTGTATTTTGTTAAACAGCACTGGCCTAGTCCCCACTGCATACACCAAGCTGAAGGTATTACCCATCAGCTGGGCCAGATAAGGTACCTCTCCTGCCGAAAGAGGGGGGAGAGATGGAGGGTGGAGGGGTTGGGGGGGTGACACCAAACTGTCAGATGGGTGAATGTGAGAAAGAGATGTCAAACTGACACCCATATTCTATGTCAAATCAACAAAATTCGGCTTAGCTTGTTACTCTTACGAAAAATAAAACACCTGCATGACCAAAGCATTCTCATACACATATTTCATTAAAAATAGAATTCACTATAACATTATACAAATATAATTTTTTGAACAATGTCACCATATAGGATTTATGAGGTCTGACAGGAGACAGACATGGGAAAGACTTGGCAGAGAGATTTATATTAGACATTCAAGGTGGAACCTTTAGTAATGTTCAGCATAGGTCCCTTAGCAACAGGGTACACAATAGCAGAGTATCTTTGGCAATCATGTCTGTCTGTCTGCCCGTCTGAGAGAGATATAAAGAGAGAGAGAGAAAAGGGTGATGCACAGGCATTAATATAATCTATTCACCTTATAGGCAATGAGCAGTGTTGGCACGAGATCATGACTGTGGAGAAAAAAGCACCACCTTAGTCCTGCATACATCTTAGTTTGTATTTTGGTTTTAGTCTTAGTTTATGACTTGTTTATGTTTTGATTTTGGTCTTCCTTTAGGTCTTGATTTCTAACTGCTTTTAGGTCTTGATTTTGGTTTTGGTGTCAGTCTGAGGGTGTTTTTGTCCTTTCATTCTGAGTTATTAATTTAAGCAACTGTTGCAATACTCTACGTGTGTGTGTGTGTGTGTCATTTGTCTGTGAGCCACACACAATGGGCTGAAATGCCTTCACCAGTGATAAAAGTTTTTCCATGTTTTAAATATTCTTCCCATACAAAACAGTTAAATATACAAACACACATACACACACATCCACATGCACACACACAGCAAGAGAGAGTGTTGATGTCTCCTTGGCTGAGTGCTGTTTAATAGTTCATGAAACAAATCTATAGCATGAATATTTAATGATGACAAGGGACTCATATGGAAGGGCTGCCCCTCCCACAATGCCCCCCACCCCCTATTCACAGGCAGGGCAGGAGACTGGCGCTGAGCCAAGGGCCTCAGTAAGCACTGAGCCTGCTACCGCTGCCAGCCTGGCTGTCTGTCTGTCTGCTTGTCTGTCTGTCTGTCTCTCTGTTCATGCATAATATAAACCCTTGGAATAGTGAGTGTGTTTGTGTTGAGATGCTGCCGTGACAGACTGAATTCAGTAAAACTCTATGAAGAGTGCGGCCCAGACGGCTTTAGATGTGCAAGTCCCTGAAAACAGACGAAGAACAGCCAGAACTTTTCACAGAAAAAACAGCCAAAGTGAGAGCGGAGTAAAAGACAGCCTCAAGGTCGACAGGAAGCAGAGACAAGCAACAATTAGACCTGAAAACAACATGCTGGGTTAAGTGGGTTTTTCCATGTGCAGCTGATTTATAAATTGCTTGTATTGTGATGGTGATGGGGAGGAAAAGAGGAGACAAACAGACAGAATGAGATAATGGGAGCAGAGAGAGGGCATGAAAGAGAAGTGAAACTGTGGGTCATCTCCTCTCCTCCTTCGCTATCTCAATTAGCACCTGGTGTGCTAATGAGCCTCGCCCTTTATTACCATAGCAACACCTTGTCCCAGTCATAACAGCAATAAACGCAGCGCAGGTTCGTCAAATTGCAGTGACCCCAGCACCCCTAAAACACAGTCCCTAGCACTGGCTCAGAACACAGAGGGGACAGCTGCAGTCACTATGGAGGCAGTTGCCATAGTGACCCATCTGGGTTCGTCAGGCCATTCGATCATGGGGGGTCCCCTTGTTTTACTGTGGGTGGAAGAACACTGACCCCAGTAATCCAGCCAGTGACATGCATGTAAATGGCCCAGTTCACTGAAACTGCCATAGTCCCAGTGCAGCAGGTAACAGTTCTCAGCTGGGTTTAGTGTGGCCAACTTGAAACTTTTGTTGCCTGAAAAAAATCTGAAATCATAGCAACTTTTCAAACCTGTCAGCTCCCTCTATTTCTCTGAAAGCACCAAGCAACAAATCTAACACTGTTCCAGACTGGTGTGGGAACTTCACAAAGAGAATCAATTAAAAAAGCACAAGTACTTTTACACACACATTTCACTGGTTGCAGAGCATTTGTATAGTAGAACGTTGGCCATATCACACTTTCCAGAGCTAATGAAACCCCACAAAAGCCAGAAAACCTGGAGCTAATTGGAAAAAAAATCAAGAGATGATTCCCTGTAGCTGAGACAATGTGAGTGAGAGACTGCTGGAAAACAGTGTAAAAGCATAAATAGCGGGATGGTGAATGATTTCTTCGATGCGCAGAGAGCAATAGGTCTGCAGGGATGCAGGGGCAGCACGGTGGGCTCAGGTGGGGTTACAGGTTTCTATTTGTTCTCCAGAGAATTAATTTAGCCAATGCACACAATGGCCTCTGAGCTGCTCACCTATGGATTGTGGAGCTCCAGGTTGTGAACTGATTCTGAGCTGTGTGTGTGTGCGTGTGTGTGAGAGCTCTTTGAGAGTATGTGTGTTTGTGTGTGTATTTATGTATCTCTATATGTGTTCACTGATAGCTGTCTCTCTTGGGAGCAGTATTGATTACATTGTTATAATTTGCTGTCATGTTCAGCAGCAGGGTTCATTTCTATTCATTTCCCTCCATGTCCCTCATCGCACCCCTGTGTGTTACTGCCTGACTTCCTGCCTCTCTTCTCCACCCACATCCTTCTCTCTGCCTGCTAGTTTTTGTTTTCTTCCCTTTCTTCTTCTCTCCTCCCTTTGTAGTCCTTGTGTGTGTATTTGTCCATCTGTTTGTCTAGCCATTGCCTGAGTGATTTGTTTTCAATTCCTGCTTGTACTAATTCTCATATGCATAGGCAGTGCTGTGGTAACCACTCGCTCTCTAACACATGCTACTACACACTCACTCTCTAACACATGCCACTGCACACTCACTCTCTAACACATGCCACTACACACTCACTGTAACACATGCCACTACACACTCACTGTAACACATGCCACTACACACTCACTCTCTACCACATGCTAATACACACTCACTCTCTAACACATGCCACTACACACTCACTCTCTAACACATGCCACTACACACTCACTCTCTACCACATGCCACTACACACTCACTCTCCAACACATGCCACTGTACACTCACTCTCTAACACATGCCACTACACACTCACTCTCTAACAAAATGAATACATTAAAACAGAATTAATATCAGGTTATGTCCCTCTGTGTCTCACTGTTTGTTGAAAGGCGAGTGGAAATGAGATTCAGTGCTTTAGCTCGGCAGTGGCAGCACTGAATGTTTCATGCGTAAAAGCATTATATTCATGCTGGATCAGAGAAATCACAGTAATAGCAATAATGGCTGCTTCGGCAGCAGTGAGGGTCCTACGAGCATGTCAGTGTAATTCCAAATTCAGGTTTATGTATCAGTGAATGCTTTCATAAATAACTGTGTCATGCCCCTGACTGGCCTGCGTTGCACCGCATGGGTATCTGGGATGTTGAGGTGAGAGAGCGCTCAGATTGTTCTGATTCCATGATTGGCTCATTTTGGGTTCTCTGTAGCCCGCTGACCTAAATAAGAGAAACAGTCACCCGGGATGGGCAGGAGTGGGGTGGGGGGAGTTCCAGCTAAAAATAATCGCACATCCACATGGGGTAACGAGCAGCACAGTCACTGCTCCTGATCAAAGCTGCGGGAATATTTCCCTGCTCGTCAAAGCCATCTTCTTATCTCTGCTTCAGACACACCTGTGCTGTGTAGGTGTCTCTGTGGTCCCTGTGGCCCTGGCATGGCCTTTCTCTGTGTTTGTGTGTGCAAACACCAATGTCATGGGAGAAAAGGCAGGCTGGAAGGGACACCAGCTTCATGGTCATCATCTAAAAGATGATCTGTTATTTCTGCTTCTGACTTTGGGTTTCGTCCAATTACTTTTATTTTGAAATTGCTACGCCTTGTTACCTTAATGTGAAATTACAAAATTGGATTTTGTGGACTGCAGGGAGTGATGGGGAACACATTGTGAGTGAGATTTTCATTCCTGAGTTTGTGGTATCCCAGCCACAGTTCTGCGCTTTCGTTGAATTGCTCTACAGGTGGAGATGCAGATCTCATTTGAGTGCTGGAGTTCTGTCATTTATCTTTCATAAACATGTTTTGTTGATGTTGTTTGCTTACCGTAACACATGTTTACCAAGCACTTAGCCACAGATTTTACTGGATGAATAATGAATTAAAAAGAGAGAGAGATAAAGGAGGCAAGAGATGGAGAAGAGCAGCAGTGGAAAAGCATGAGACAGAGGATAAACAGAGAAAGACATTAATCTGAGAGCTCTGCTAGAAGAGAAAACTGCAGGCCCTACACTCCCCATACTGCAGTAATGGCAGCAGGACAGAGACAGAGACACGGAGACACGGAGACACAAAGACAAGGAGACACAGAGACAGAGACACAGAGACAGAGACACAGAGACACAGAGACACAGAGACACAGAGACGCAGAGACAAAGAGACACAGAGACACAGAGACACAGAGACAGAGACAGAGACACGGAGACACAGAGACACAGAGACACAGAGACGCAGAGACAAAGAGACACAGAGACAGAGACAGAGACACGGAGACACAGAGACACAGAGACACAGAGACGCAGAGACAAAGAGACAAAGAGACAAAGAGACACAGAGACAGAGACAGAGACAGAGAAACAGAGACACAGAGACACAGACCTAGAAACACAGAAGCACAGATACACAGACACACAGACAGTGACACACAGAGAGAGAAACAGAGATATGGATCTAGAGAGACACAGGCACACAGAGACACAGAGACACAGAAACAGTCATAGAGGCACAAAGATACAAACCTACACAGACGCAGACACACAGGCACACACAGACAAACTGCACAGAGGCACTGAGACACAAGGAAAAGAGGCACAGCAGTGTGGCACAGATTCATAGCAGGCAGGTAGAGAGACACCCTCACCTCTCTCTCTCCTTCTCTCCCTCTCTTTGTTCTTCCATCTTTCTCTTCCTCTCACCACATGAATAATTAAGAAACAAAAGGCACAAGAAGAAACCGACTCACTCTGTGCTGTTGATCTTAAAAAAGAATCATGAGTCCCTTCAAAAGAATGATTTATAGTCAGAGGACATAAGTGGAGAAAGTAGCATAGAGGCAAACGTGGTCTACCTGGGAAAAGAGCTATAATGAGCCACTCTGGTTCCAGCTCTACAGTGGCAGACGGGTATAATGAGCCAGCCTGGTTCCATCTCTGCAGTGGGAAAGGGGTATAATGAGCCAGACTGGTTCCATCTCTGCAGTGGGAAAGGGGTATAATGAGCCAGCCTGGTTGCATCTCTACAGTGGGAAAGGGGTATAACTTAATGGCATATTTCCATGTCCGAAGCTGAAGCTGTATTCTTCCATCTTTACCTCACAGTCCTGGAGTAGATTTAGCCTCTTCCCCCTGAAAGCATCTTTTGGGGATATTTATTTACTTATTTATTTACTTTCATACTTGGATCAATACGTCTGACAGATCTAGGTCTCTTTATTCCAAAAAAAAGATGTATACCACCTGTTGGGCTGAGGAGCAGGTAGGACTGATAGCATGTTTTACAGTAGCTCCCGGGACAGGCAGCTGGGGCAGAAGACTGCTGAGTTTTCTGAAGTTGCACTGCAGAGGGTCTGCGGGGAAGGGCCTCCTCTTTAGCTAAAACGCACACGGAGGGAAATGCCGTTTGGGTCTGTTCCTGTTCCTGAGTTGGCATTCGCTGTGTCTCCCCTCCACACTCTCATATGCAGCTCACATTATCAGCCTCAGCCCTCCTGAGCCAGCATGCACAGGAGGGTTTAACAGAGAGAGAACACCTTCATTTCTGTCGGGAGTACACAGCACACAGTGAGCTTTTTTCATTGGCTCTGGACCCAGGTTTCAGCAGAGGTTCAGTACGGAGGGTTGATTTTCAATAACTTCAGATCCTGTACTGGCTGTATACATTATTCCTCACTAAGACCCAGTGGAACAGAGGACCACAGACAGAGAGAGGGACAGGGAACAAAGCCGATGCACTCACACTCAATAACCCCACAACCACACAAAGAACAATCCGCACACACACTCACTAACACCACACGCACGCTCACTAACCCCACAACCACACAAAGAACAATCCGCACACACGCTCACTAACACCACACGCACGCTCACTAACCCCACAACCACACAAAGAACAATCCGCACACATGCTCACTAACACCACACGCACGCTCACTAACCCCACAACCACACAAAGAACAATCCGCACACACACTCACTAACACCACACGCACGCTCACTAACCCCACAACCACACAAACTACAATCCACACACATGCTCACTAACCCCACACACAAGCTCACTAACCCTGCAACCACACAAACTACAATCCACACACACAGTCACTAACCCCACACACACACTCTCTAACCCCGCACACACACTCACTGACCCTGCACACACACTACGTCGCACCAACTACTTCTAAAACCACAAAATCTAACCCTACAAACAATATGAAAGCTTGTGGGAGCTGGGCAAAGTCTCTTGGATACTGTTACGTTACTAGTATTTTGTAATCATTAACGGGGGTGAGTTTGACATAGGAAGCCATTCCATTAAAGTGCAAAGAGGTCTAGTCATCACATCCAAGAAAGAAGAAAGAAAGTTTTTGAAAGTTTTTGACCCGATATTTTGATTTCAAGTTGTGCAATGTTGGATTCCCAGCCATTTTGGCTCCAGTATTGCAGAATCTGTTTGCGGATGATATGCTAGGCCTGCGTGTAATTGTATTGAATGTTTTTTTCGCTGTCAGTGATATACGGCTGTGACCTGCCTGTGATTTTTGGTGGTACGCAGCAACGTTGCTGCAGCGTTGCAGAAATGTTGTGGGAACGGTATGCATGGCACAGGACCCGCGGCGGCCACGTGATCCGCAGCGTATTGTCTCCAGATCCCTGACCTGCCTGACGCCAGTTTTGTTTGTTCTATAACATTTGCTGCATAATCCCTGGCGCTGTGTCAGATTAAAGCCTCGGGGGGGGTTTCGCAGCACAAACAGCAGAGAAGTAGGTTATGTTACTGGCCTTCCCCAGGGGCTCAGGGCGCGCTTCCTCTCCATCGCAGAAAAACCCCCGTCTACCCCTGCAGCGCACATTCACTCGGAGAGCTCAAGCAGAACCCGCATTCAGAGCTTTGTTTCCGCTGCAGAGCGTGCTGGCGGCTCCCAACCAGCGGCTCTCTCTCTCTCCCTCTCTCTCTTCTCAGCTTTTACTTCCCCGCACTTCTATTTACTTCCTTTATTCCTTCAGTTTTGTTTGTTTGTGTTTTAATGGTGACTGCTTTTCTGATTAAAACCAGGATTTGGCTGTTTAATCAGTGGGTCATGCGCACATCCCCACTGACCTCTGCGGCAGCAGCACAAACTGCTCGGCGGCAGAATTACTCAGCCTGAAGTAATCTCACAAACACAAGGCATTAGAATGCGCTGTTGATTTTTTAAACTGAAATATTGTGGCACATTGAGGGGGCTGGGGGGCGGGTCTGGCAGCGGAAACTAGACAGTGTTTGTGGATGATAAAATGTGATTCTAATCTGAGCCCTCCCTGGGAACAGCACGGCAGCGCTTTCACACACACACACACACAGATCTGCACTCTTCACAGGCTCTGTCTCTCCCTCCTAATGAGAATGTGTGTGTGGCCACACCCGGGGTCTGGTGACACAGGAGACCATGGACTCAGTGGGTGACCTCTGACACCATGATAAGTACAAGATCTCTGCTCCAATCACTCTGTCAACCTTTCCACCTCTTCTACCCCCACCATTTCTATCACTCTCTTGTTATCTCCCTGTCCTGCTCACCCTCATCTCTGTTACTGTCCCCATATCCCTTCCCTCCTTCTCCATCTCCTCATCTATCCCCTCCCTCACTCTCTCACTCTCTTTCCCACTCTGTCAACAACTCTCTACCACTCCCTCTGTCCCTTCTTTCTCAGATTCAAGCTTAAATTGTGCTTTATTGGCGTGACTTTACAATGTACGTTCCTGCCAAAACTCTCTCTCACACACTTATTGAATTACAGCCTGACTGTAATGTTGTTACCTTTCTTGGCCAGAAGAAGAACATTGATGAAAAACTGAAGGAGTAACTTCTTGGTGCCCTTTGACCTCTTTCTGTTGCCCTTGTGTTGTGACCTTTGACCTGTTACATGGCTGTGGATACTACATGTGAATACAGTGTTCTCTAATCTGCAAAACATAATGCCTCAAGCACACAGACGTGTGTGAAACAGCAATGCTTGGTGGTTAATATTGATCTCCAGGTGTGTGTTACCTGCTCACTCCCTCTCTGGCATGAAAGCATCATGCGTGGTGAGCTTAGTCAGTCAGTTTTCCAGGGTGATCAGCCTTTTCCCGTTTGGGATAGGCCGGCCCTTCTGGTATTTTTGAAAGCTCCGTGTGTGAATAGGTGCTCTGTATAACAGCTGGACAGATGCAGATGGTTGTTATAAGGAATCTTCCAAAAAAATCAGGTGTTTTTAATTTTCTTCTTGAGACCCTGCTTTGATCCACTCACAGTGTTCTGGGGTCAGCGTCCATCAATGCGTCGGAACATCAGTCCAATTAGCGCTGATCAGGGATCAGTGACATCACGCTGCTCCCTGCCAGCTCGATGTCAATAGCAGGATACAGCAGCAGATTAGAGTGTATGTGGATCTGTCAAAGCAGCACTTGTCCTCTGGACTTTATTCACATACAGCCTTCACTTAGAGCTGCAGCAGTCCCCTTCATACTCTCATCATATCCCCAATCATACTCTCTACAACGTGCTCCTCTATCAGGACACAGCGCTACCAGCAGGGCATGTGTGTGTATGTGTGTGTGTGAGTGTTTTAGTGTGTATGTGTGTGTGAAAGCATGAGTTTGTGTGTGTGTGTGTGTGTGTGTGTGTGTGTGTGTGTGTGTGTGTGTCAGAAGCACACTGAAGGGCTTTTATTTGCACACGGCTGTTGGTCTCACTAATTCATCTAAATACTGGAAAGATTTGTGCCAGTCCCATTTCACTAAAAATACATTCTGATCAAATTTCATCATTTGAATGTTTTTGGTTACGGGATGATACAGATTATTTCTGGTCTGAGGAGAGATAGGTCACTGTCCCTTCATGCTGAGGCTAAGACAATACTACCAGATGATGTGTGAAGAATGTGGCACACTGTAACAAAGGGCGAAAGCAGACACCCCACCCAGCCTTGAACCCGAATCTACGAGGTACCAAACCTGCAGCTGGACCGTAAAGCCAAAGAGCCAGGCTCGTTGGTAAGGCAGTCAGAGCGCATACTCAGCCCGTAGTGACAGCACTTGGTCACACTGCCCATGCGCTTCACGCACAGAGGCGTACTTCACGCATTCCGCCACCGTACTTCTCCCATCCCAGGGTGCCCCACTCACTGGTGCTTCACCCATCTCTGGGGTCCTTCACACCAGGGTCAACCTAAACTGGAGGTCCCTCATATGGCTCATACACTCGGCATGCCTCCAATGGCCTCACGGCAAGCCATCCCACACTTGACACCATATGTAGCGAAGGGCAAGAGCAGTCACCCCACCCGGCCTCGAACCCGGGTCTAGCCATAGTGATAGCTCTCTGTCACACACACATATTCTATAAAAGAGTGCACCCATGTTAATAAAAAATAGCTCTTGTTTATAAAGAACATTAAAGATAACAGTATTAGTTACCATGTAGGCTATAGCTCGGGTGGCCAAGACGTGACCAGAGAACATGCCAAATATGAGATGAATGAGTTAATGTAGAAGAAAAACTGCCAAAATGTGAAAAATGTTCTGACTGTGTGTATCCTTGGATCTACGGTGACAAAGAGTATATTACGCAGAAACCCAGTGGGGTGGGATAAATTGCAGAGACAGACAGCTGTACTGATCACCTTGCCCAGAATCAACCTTGTTTCAGTCCTAAATGCCGTCAGAGTCCCTACACTATTCTAGGCAACAGACCACAAACCACTCTGACAGCATGATGGCAACATTGTAGCAACTTCACTGGGTTGCAAAAATGTTCTGCTAATGTTGTGAAGATGTTTCTTGTTAGGTGGGGATCAGCTGATGCGGTCAGGATGAGGCAGTCTATTTTTGGGGATGTCTGAGAATGATCACAACATTCTGGGCACAGCTACTGACTCCAGCAGCTCGTTATAGCTGGGCCCTCACCAAACAGATTTATCCTAATTGGAAGCCGTGCTAATTGACTTTGCCTAATTGATGTATTGGATTATATTTGTAGTCCTTAATTGGACCATAGCTTTCATGTGTTCCCAGTCTGATGTAATTTGCAATGTACGGTGAGTCCTGGCATTCTAGTGTGCTGCTGAAATCCAAAACATTTTCACAACATCTGAGCAACATTGTGAAAACATGTGAGAAGTGTTCTTGGAACTGATTTAAACTGGAGCCCTGATGCCTGGACAGAAAAAGACAGGGGAGAGGGAGAGGGAGCCGGAGAGAGAGAGAGGGGGACAGAGGGATCAAGGCTGTTTATGTGGAAAACATACAGGGACCAGCCGTAAACAACCTTGACATCGTACATCTATTCCCCTAAGAAACCTTCAGCGAACACACTGAGCTCTAACAGACCAATGTCAGCGTACATCTGTCAATGACTCCCAGCCAACCAGCTCGCAACACCCTCACAATGTTTCACCACAGTGGCACACTGTGAGGAGATTACATGGAGGTCAGGGCAGGGTATGGAAGCGTAATGAGGTGTGTGTCCCTCACTGGGAAGTTCACTGTCCAGTCAGCCCACCTGCACTGACCACTGACACTACCACTTATTTCCGCTGGCTCCTAGACCAAGTACAGGGCTTGATTTTCACCTTCTCTGTCCATCCTGGGCCCTCTCTCTCCCTCTGCACCTCCTTTCATCTTGGCCAACTCCTCACTCTTTTAATTCTGATACATGCCTCCTCATTCTAATTCGAATATGCGCCTCTTCACCTTAATCGTGCCAGACTCCTCACGGTTTGAATCTCAGGTCTTCTCCTTCTGCAGTTCTAAGATCTACGATGTTAAACTGCCACTGGGTCCTCTGTACTGTTTTAAATTCACTTGGCAGAAACTCCAAGTTTCACTGCAATATGCAGTGTGATTTATGAAGCTTAGATTGTACATGTCATCCATTCATACAGCTGGGTACATATTGAAGCTGTTCAGTTTAAGCACCTTGGTCAAAAGGTACAACAGCCCAACTGACGAACTACATGCACAGCTTCCTCTCTTTTATGTGACAACAGTATGTCCTAAAGCCAAGACTGTACCAAAACCTCACATCTTACCACCCAAAAACTGCTGGAAAAATGAGGTGATATTCAGATTGGTGACACAGTTCATCATGTGGAGGATCACAGGGTTCCCACCCATCTGAATGGCCGCGGGGGCTCACCGATTCATACAGAATCAAGAGGAAAACAGAGTTGATGTGGACAGTATAAGGGCAGCACTGCATCAGCCACAACACTCTGAAATGAATTAATAAATAATTACTTTCTCATACATAGCTATGCTGCAGTAATAATCATCTTTCACACATAGCTATGCTGCAGTAATAATACTCTCTCACACATAGCCACGCTGCAGTAATTACACCCTCTCACACAGGCCTGTGCTGGAGTAATTACACTCTCACATGTCGCTATACTGCAGTAACTGCACTGTGTAACACATAGCTATGCTGCAGTACTTACACAGTCTCATGTATGGTAACAGCTATGTGTTACTTTGAATCAATAATTATTCTGAACTTGTTATTGATTGTTTTTGCATGAATATCAAGTGTACAGGTTTAGATAATCACCACCCCTTAGCAACTGCTTAGCAACTAATTCCTGTTGCAAGTTGCTTTGCTTCAGTAAGCTTCACATCAAATCATTTGTTCTAATGGAAAAAAATGGATTTAGGTGAAAACTGATCTCTGATATGTTTGCTGGAATCACATTTGTTTGATGTAACCCAAATCTCTTAGTTTAATTGAAATGATTTAGTATGAAGCAGTTTTCTAATCCTGTGGCACGAGAAGTGATTAAGTATGAAAGAATCAGCTGTGTGGACATCTGATCTGCAGTGGAACTGACACGCACCCCTGAACAGGCACTGTATGGTCAGCAGTTTGGGGGCGCCACCCTGCCACCCCGAAGACTTGTGGATAGACTGCTGCTGATTGGCTGTAGGTGCTGAGCCAATGGAAGGTGAGAGGCTTGTTGTGGGCTCCTCCTACAGCCACAGTGAGACACAGACTGTGTAGAAAAGACTGTAGTAACGTACATACCGCTCACTGAGACTCAGAGCCCATCTCTTAAGGTATGTTGAAAATGTGTTTTGGTACACCCAGATCATTTACTGCCTTGTGTTCTTGAAAAACATAAGAATCAGCCTGAGGGCTGCTCCCTAGTGACCACTGTTTTTAAATGGTATCAGCGCAACCCACACTCTGATTCGGTTTCCTAAAGTGCAACATCGCCCTCTAGAGCAAGCACTGAGCACTTTGATCACACTGTTACCATCATCAGATGACTGTGAGTCTTGCTGGATTATGCTGGAATGCCCAGGCCATCTGCTGGAGATTAGAATCCGACCTGCAGCACGATTCAATTACCATCCCAGCCGGAGCAAAGAGCTCTATTCTCCATGAGGGACTGGAAGATTGGCTGTGTTTTCTTTTGGATAAACTCCTCACCCAATGAGGAACACAGCAGAAAAGAAAAACACATGTGCACTTACATTCACACACAAATACACACACTCATATAGACACATACACACACTCAAATGCACAGAGACACTCAAAATTGTGTGCCTTGTGAGCATGTGTGAGTGTGTTTAAGACAACAGCTAAATTTAGACTCAGCCAAGGGCAGCCGTGGTCTGCACAGAAACAACATTTCTCTGAGTGGCATGGCTGCCATGGTTACTTGAAGTGTCGCAATTGTCCTGCAGTCTCCGCATTCACCTCCTGCAGAATGAGTCAGAGCCAGAGTCACAGCCACAGAGTCAGAGTCACAGCCAGGACAGTCTATTGATCAAGCGTGAGCCTTATCTTTAACACCTTAGTATACCAGAGTCGTGGCAAAAATGAATACACTCTTTCCACTGTAAGGTTCACCTGCACGCTATAGTGCTATGGATCATTACCTCTGATACTAACAAATCTACTGCCCTACAGAACCACAACTTTGGACCAAAACACTACAAATTTTAAACCCTGAAATACAATCATTCATTGAATATTTGTAGCAAAAGGGGACAAGCATATCCTTCTTAAATAATACACAATGGCACTGAGAATGATAAACTAATGAGGATATACTGGAATTTTAATGGCATGCTCTAAATTATCGCTTATGAACAAAATAATCAATAGATCTGTTTAAAATGTACACAAATTAAAATAGGCCAGATTGGCCGTATGCACCAAGTCTCTCATTTCATTGTGGATTCAAGCTGCCACCAACATCACAGCAAATGCTGTCAAATGTGACGCACTGTGTGTAAGCTTTGTATGCAGTCCGAACCTGCCCCCTGCAGCCCTGCCGCCTCTGCACGCTTCGCCCCCATTAGAACAGCGACCCTGAAGTTTGCTTCCGCTGGCACAGAACTCATCCCAGACAGAGGGAGAGCACAGGGGTCCAATCCCAGCCGTAAACCGCGGAAGCTGAGTAAAACTAGAGCTCATAGTTGATTAAAGCACCTTACATTAAATGTGCAAGCGAATAACACCCGTTCCACAGTACATTTCACAGGGGTGAAGTCAGCCCCTGATAAGGTTTCAGATTATTTTGTATTTTTTATTACGCTGCCACGACCTTTCACAAGTGTCTTCGCAACGTTTATAGAAGTGCACGGACTCATGCCTCTCGTTTCACCTCTCTTTATCTCTGCAATCTGTTCACTTTAACATGTGATATCTGTCATGTGACGGTATATATGCTATTGATTACTATCTAGTTTGTGCTGTTTAAGATCTGAGAACGTTAGCACGCTACTAAAACAACATGTACATTATGTACCCCAAGAACTACATGACTGCCATCTAGCGGTGTTTCTTATTCTTACACCTTTATTTTCCAATCACGCTATTGGGGATTTAAACTTTATTTTACATGTTCATATATGTAAATGATGTATGAATATTTAGTGCTGTCGTTAATGCACAGAATGAAAACATCCAGTATGTCAATCATCTGCCCATAAGCATCATAGAACGGCAAACGCACACGTACAACCAAGCAGACAGACACAAAAACACACGCAACATTTCGCCAAAATACACAGTCTTCGTCATTTGGATCTGGCAGGTGTTGACAGCTCCTTCATAAAACCTGGCCAATCTGAGTTTTATACCATAAGGGCAGGATAGTGAGCGTGCTTTAAAGCTCAAACATAGTTTATGTGGACTAACTCTATTATCAGTCAGTTTCAACCTTCTTGGCAAGACGTGTAAAGTTTTTTTTTGGGGGGGGGGTAAGCAGTTCCTGAATATAACAAATAAATTCCGTGTACGAAGAAGAGGAAACGTATAACTTTGACAGTCTTTCGTGTCTATTTTCCAGGGAAAGGGGCGGGCCTGATGTATATTGTCCAGTGGAAAAAAAAACAAAACTTGGAAACAGAGAGCGAGCGAGAGAGAGAGAGAGAGAACACGCGAAGGGAAGGAGGGAGGGAGGAACGAGGGGAGGAGGAGAGAGCAGGAATAGAGCGCGTAAGTGCGCTAGGGAGGCTGTGCGTTCCAATCGAATAAAAACTGCGCAGTTCTCCTGTTCTCAACCTACAGCACCACTTTGATTCATACAAAATACGGATGCGTTTTCTTATCGCTAGTGCTTGGCTTTTGGCAAGCAGGATTACACCAAATGTCGCAAACCTACTGTGGCGTGCACACGGATTGGCAATTCTATCAACTGAGTTCGAGGTTTTACGAACTGTTATTTCATGAACACGTAAATGAAATGATTATCCACGAAAACCAGGACTGTCGGAGACTATTTTTGGGACCAAACGTGTTGGTCGCTTGGTGGTTGTTATCGGATACGCACCTAAGATGACTTGTACGAAGGCAGCTTGTACGAACGTTTTTGTCATGCCTACGTGTGAGGTGGGTGCACGTGCATATCATGCCTACGCGGATTTTGGGATGCACGTCCAATGACATATCGGGGGAGCTGTACAGGTTGCGTGGCCGCACCGGCGGCTGTCACGGCGGAAAACGGAGGCAATGAGCTATCGGTATGCATGTATTACATGTTACATGTATTTTTCTTGACGATTGTGACATCTCTGAAGGCGAAATTGAGGAAGGTCAGATACGTAACTTTTCAACTTTTTAAATTATTGCACGTATAAGAGTAATTTATAAAGAACAGGTTACGTTACCTGGGATGAAGAAATTGACCATTTATTGAAGTAAAGCCCAGTTTTCTATATACCCTGTGTTAGACTACGGTTTTGCGGTTCGATCTGTAATTACAGATGCGGATTTTTTTTTATTTTACCATTTAGCTTCTACTGCCCTTGATGTACTCAGATCTGCTATATGTGCGTTCAAATCTCTTGTATGCACACATAGTAGTCATTCAAGTTAGGTGGGTGGGTTTTTATTATTATTTATAATAATAACAATAACAACAATTATTATTATTATTATTATTATTATTATTATTATTACCATCATGTGTTTGTGCGTACACACTTCGGGTTTACCCGAAAGAGAAAGTGGGAGTTGTGCTGGCAATCCACCCCTAACGTTGTGACACGAGTATTCCTGTTTCTTTGCCATCTAAAATGGCTTGAAGCCTAGTCGTTTCATTAAATATTCACAACGTATCAAAACAAGTTTTGTCTGGTATAGTTATGTAATAATCACACAATGATGTCGCCGAGAGAGCGGGACTTCCGGCGATTACAAATGGGGGGGGCGTTTTTTCCTTCTCTTTTGTCATGTGGAGGAGTTCTGACAGTTAAACGATATCCAAGAATAAATTTTGGGGAAAGGGACAAGTTCAGTACGTTAAGTTGCTGAGTAAGCATTTTATTGCGGAGCGATAGCCGGTGTGGCTTGCGATAGACGACTAGGCACGATGATGTAGGCTACAACAGTTCCATCTTTGGGTCTTCAGCTATCATCAGCACCTCCGCGGGACGTTTCGTAATGTTTCTCAGTCTTACCACAGATTTTTCCACGCATTTCTTGCGGTGCTCTTCAAGAATCTAATCTGGATGCACTGTAGATTCACTGAATTTTAAAGGATCTAGAGTTTTATCACTATATCGCGCACACGTGCTAGAAAGAGCGGTCATTTTGCGTAGCACGGATTAAAAAACAAACCCAACTTCATATGTAGATAAGAGCGTCTGCGAAAATGCCATGTGTTTGCGCCACGTTCTTATTGCAATAAAGAGAAGTGCATGTCACCACTAGAGGGTGCACCAGCATCACTGAAGATTTTACCCAGAATGTCTTTTTTACATGAGAGCATAAACATAAGTCCAGACCAGGCCATTTACCTAAGCTAGGCTCATTATTTTGTCTACAGGTTAGACCATATCTAAGAGAGTGTTAAGCCTGGTTTTGTACACTAAATGCTTCCACTACAAATTCTCATCAGCTATTCTATGTATTCCATAACTCTGTGAGAAAAAATACTTCCTAATCTAATTTCCACCCATGCCTTCACGTTCTGCTGCCAAAACTGGTCTTAGAAGAGTTTAAGACTCCACTTAAACTCCACTTTATTTATCCCTTTTAAAATCCTTTCAAAAATGTAAAAACCTCAGTAAAATCTCCCCTTACTCTTCTTTTTCTAGATGAAAAGATTGAGTGTCTTGAGTCTGTATATTATATATTTGATCTTTAGAACCAGTCTTGTTGTCCTTTTCTGTACTTTTTCAAGAGCCTCTATGTCCATCATATAATGTGGTGTCCACAGCTGGACACGGTACCCCAGATGTGGTCTGACAAAGGTAGTATGTAATATCAATATAGCCTTCTTTGATTTGTAGTCAATGTCTTTTCCTGTGTTGCTAGTATCCTGTTTCTCTTTTTAATTGCTTCAGAAAAATATCTAGATCCAGACAGACTTAAGTCAACTAGCAGTACCAAGTCTTTTTCATGTTACACAAACTGTAATTTTGTCCCACTTGTAAAATAATCCTGTCTTACATTGTTATTGTCCACATGTAGACCTTTACATTATACATGCTAAATCTCCAAGTTATACTCTTAGCTTCACCTCCAAGTTAAATATCATCAGAAAATGTAACTGTTTTGTAAATAAGGAACAGCAGAGGTCCCAACACTGATACCTGAGGGACTCAACTTCCCACAACTCCCTGCTCAGACAAAAGCCCTCTCATCATTACTCTCTGTATTTCATGTCCACGCCTAAATCAGGTCTGACTACAATCTAACAGCTCTGTTAATTCCTACCGATTTTGGTTTGATAATAAGCCCCTCATATGATACTTTGTCTAACACTTTTGAAAGTGCAGATAATAACCTAAACTGGGGAAGACATGTTTAATAGATTTCAGAATGATTTGCCATTCACCCTTTGCGTCTGAGATGAATTGTAGTACCACTGGGAAAGCTGTTTATTGTCACCTTCAGAGTAGTGGGTTATAGGCATTTGCCCTTCGTAAAGTTACTCGGGGAAACATCTCCTAGTACAGCACCAGGTACAGCTACCTGTGCCCACTACTTAGTTTATCAGGGTGTCTCAGCTCGGGTACAATTGCATTACAGGAAATATACACAGCACATTTAATGTCATAAAACTCACTTTTTTAAGTCAGTAATGGGGGAGGAGGTTTTCTTTTATTGTTTTTAACATCTTTGTATTTTCTTTATTGCAGGTGTTTATAGTTTTTTTGGCTTATAATCATCACACTGCAGCTATTATTATGTAAATTACTGTCACAATTTTTGTTACTATTGTCGTTAATTATTTCCCATCTGTAATGTTGCTGCAGTAATGTCTTACATTTTAACATCATGTATATAAGGCAAAATTTTGATCTTCTGTCTTGAGTGACAGCCAGAGGCAGAGAAATTCTGCAAGGTGGTGGGTTTGCAGTGTAGATTGTTGCCCAACAGAGGGCGCCATGTGAATGGAGAAATGACTCGTAAAAGGCTCCTGGCTGCTGAATGGGAACAGCTTTGCTTTTCAGCTCGTCAGGGTGGAGACTACATTTACACCACTGGCCCCAGATGGTTTGTTTGGGCGGGGTTTCATATGTACAGTATGCAGCATTATATGAAGATGTGGTAAATGCTACTGCATTAAATGTACTGAGGGAATAACATTCCAGTAGCTGCTTTGCCTCCAGTTTCTCCTTAAACTTCCTCTGTCCCCCTAGCAGCTCCCTAAAACCCAGGGCAGCACAGCCCCCAACATCCCAAACATCACCCCAAACCCCAACCCCAGCCTCCCTAACACCGCCTGAATCCCTAACCCTGTCAGAGATGCAAGGGAAAACCAGATAGTTTACTGTCCAACCAGAAAACACACACACTAACTGAACAGCACACGCTCACACTGCAAATTTGACACCTCTGTACTTTTGCTGCTGGGCTTTCCTGCCCTGTGTGAGTGTTTGGTTTACTGCAGCTTTAAACACATTAAATCCACTGTTCCTGTTCAGCATTCGGTGGTTCTCAGCATTTCTGTGTTGAAACCTACACCTTTTTCATTCACGCAGAGAGAAGCAGAAGAGCACAGGGGAGGCGGTCACAGCTGCTGAAGGCTCTGGATGCAAACAGCCCCCCAACAGCTGATCCATGGTCAGCTGACCTGGCCCTAAACCTATCTGCGAGCTTTGTGAAAATATGTGAAGCCAACCTGGGATCAGCGTATGGAGTTATCCTACATGCTGCTGCAAGAGTTTGAAGGCAGAAATGCCCAAGAGAGACTGGTAAACATGAGGAAGGGGTGTCTTCTTCAGCAAGCAGCCAGTGGAGATGGAATGCGTCAGCTGCAGCCAATCAGAGGCGACAGACAGTCAGCGGAGGTGTGGTGTGGTGGAGTGGACCTGAGTGGATGAAAGGTGAGTGGTTGTGTCATGAAATCATTCATGAATCTGCATCACATATCCCTGTTTTTTTCTGAGCTCTGTTAGTGTCCGTTTGGCCAAACTCTGTGCATTGCGCATTGCAGCCTGTGTAGTAGCGGTGTGCGCAATAGCGCACTCCCTTGTATAAGCAGTGCGTGCAGTATTGCGCTCCTGTGTGCTGAAGAGAGGAGGCTTGACCTTTTATTGTGTTCATGGTTTTATCATTCATCACTACACTCAGGATGAAATGCATTGATATTTACCTAGTGAAACAGACACATAAAATCGTGTGCTTGTGTGTATGTGTGTGTTTGTGTGTGTGCATTCAGTTGCAGGAGTTTGTGCAGATGTGGAGTGACAGTTGGCCTGCTGGGGGTTTGAATCAGCATGGGGGCTGGGGGGAGCAGCTGGTGCAGGAACAGGAAGTTGAGGGCATGCCCTGTGAACCAAACCGCGGCATTGAGAGCCCCAAAAAGGGGGCTATAGAGAGAGTGTGTGTGTGTGTGTGTGTGTGTGTGTGCGTGAGTGCCTGTGTGTGTGTGTGTGTGTGCACGCGTGCGTGAGTGCCTGTGTGTGTGTGTGAGTGCATGTTTCTGTGTAGACTAATGGACAATAATGGAGCAGATACTACACTGGACATATAATCACAAGATGATCACCTCAAAGCCCAGGGGTACTGCTGTTGTACCTGTGAAGAAGAATGGCTCCAGTGACTGTAATGTGAGAAGTAAGCCATGAGTAGGAGATGAATAAGAGCATACTGCCGTTGGAGCCCCTGAGTTTTGGAGAGGAGGGAAGCAGAAGCTGTCTTTTAAAATCCACGGGTTTAGATGCACATCCCTATTACAGGTGGACTCCAGCTCCTGTCACCACCATGCTAGGAGCAGCTCTCTGTTACCACGGTAAAAATGGAACCCTGGAGCTGAAAGGTCTGTAGCAAGGCCTTCTCATTGGTGGAGGAGCCTGCAGTGGATTGTGATGTGAGCTGTCAACTGGCCAATGGGGCAGAGGCAGAGTAGGGACTGTTGCTAAGGGGAGTGGCTTAAGGAGCAGTCAGCTGGGCTCTCCCTCTCTCTCTCTCCCCCCTGCTCTTTTTTACATATGTGTTAGTCTGTAGGAGAGGGGAAGAGTACATGTTCAGATACGCTGTGAAAGCTTCACACTTCCTGCTAGGTTTGAACCGGGGAGTGAAACATGGAGAGACTGAGACAGCTGGATGCTGTGTGGAGGTGTGTGTGCGTGCGTGCGTGCGTGTGTGCGCGCGTGCGTGTTTGTGTGTGGTGAGGGGTTGCTGCTGAGGGGAGAATGGGGGGAGACTGTAATGGTGACAGGAGTGGGAGGGGGAGTGGGAGGGGACCTAGCGGGGTGTACATGAGGTATGCGCTGAGAGTCACGTAGACAGCCCCTCTCCCTCTGCCTATGCCGGTGCAGATGTCAGCTGACCACCAGGCCATCAGACCCTCACATCTTGAGAGCATCCATTTGTTCTGCGCGGGGCCATTTCCCCAGTGAAGCAGCCAGTCAGGGAACGTTGCAGCGACAGTGATGATCTGACCAGTTTCAGGCCAGGAACCCGGGTAGAGCTTCACCCGGATCACCCAATCGATCCGTCCGTCAATATAAATGGACTTACCCCTCTCTTCTACCTAGATGGCACCATGAGCGCCCTTTTCATCATGCCCCACGCTGTGACTGGGGTGTTTCAGATCGTCCCCCTTCCTCTGAGTGCAGGTGGACCTGTCCTTTGTGTTCGGGTTGCCGTTACATTACCACGGCAACCCCGGCCTCGCAAGTCCTTGCTGTCGGGGAAATAAGCACGTAATTAGCCTGGTGAGGTTTGGCGTAACAAGCCTTCACACTGCACATTGCGGCAGAGCACTCAGAGAGGGCTTACCCCGGCCACGTCCTGGAGGCATCTCGGGAGGGGGGGTTTGTCACTCTTCTGCAGCTCAAGAGAGAACCACACACACACACACACAGAGTCAGGCTCTTTCAGCATTTATCCCTGTGTCTGGAGCTCTTAATCGCTAACCTCTCATCATGACAATGCTAAGATGGCAATGATTTAAGTGTTACAGTTGCACACACAGCGTTATGTAATTACATAGCTGAATGAAAAAAAATTCCTAAGTCACTTTTTAAATGATGCATGTAATAAGTTTAAGCCAGAACGTATCTGGGATCAGAAGCGCAGTGTAATGATAATAAATGCGGTGGCTGGAGCGTGTGATCCTGCGACAGATTCGATCAAAGTGATCTCTCCCTGCTTCTCGCTAGTTGATGAGCTTTACTCAGGATAAATTAATGGGAAGAGATTTGCTGCTGCACTTGGGGGCTGATTGGTAATGTCGTTCAAACCCACCTGAACTGCGTGGCTGCACTAAGGGGTAGATTAGTGTTATACCTGAATCATGATGGATTGCAGTGGCCGAGTTCAGGTGGTGAACTGTCAGGAACCTGGTGGGCAGGAAGTAGGGCTCGGTCTTAGAGCTGTGCCCCAGAGCCACTGCTCACGATGAGCTCTGTGTGGCTTTAGGTTCTTTCTGCCCTTGACAACTGATCCAAGATTAGTTTGCCCACCCCCCTGTTTTGACACTAAATATGCTCTGTAAAACTGTGTCTGATCCAGGACAGGAAGCACTTACATTCCCTATATGTGTGTGTACTGGTCTGCGTTACTTTTTCTTCTTGGGTGATTGACATTCGACATGCCCGGGCCCTCTATGGTACAGCGCAGCGTGTGCAGAGCAGCTGCAGTGTGGGATTATGGGACGGATCCCTGCATTAGACCATCAGTGCAGGAAAGAAGAATGGCGGAGCGGTGTGAAGGAGAGGACATGATGGTTTAAATGCATTCCAACGATAGGCACTGTCTGCTTGTGACGTTTTTATGGTTCAGATTCATATTCATGGAACAATAAAATAAAAATAAACATAGTGGGAATAGAGCATTATGATAAATGATGAGTCTGCTGGCAAGATGTATTTGCAGGGAGCAGTACAGGTACACTTTGGCGGAATGAAAATGTGAAATATGGCAAGGGTAGGCTTCAGCTGTTCCCCCTAGTCTAGCAGTTTAAAAATAGCTCCTACTGCTGTACTGGCCTTATTCCAGCACTCTCACTCTCCCTTTCTCTCTCTCTCTGCCTCCCCTTCCTCTATCTCTCTCTCTCTGCCTCCCTCTCAGTTAAAACTCCACTTGTTTCATTGGAATTATATACTTCTACTTTACATGTGGCCAAAGCTTAACAATTAAAGGCAAAAATCAGTAATCAACAGTGAGGGAAGACAATCGATTGACAGGTCAGTTTGTGGTGAAATACAGAGGTAAATGGGAGGGGTGAATGGAAGTTGGTGTGTAAAGGTGGTGTGGCAGTGAGAGGAGGGGAAGACTCTGGCCTGGCAGTGCTGCTGATGTGGGGATCAGAGTGTCCTGGTTCCTGCAGCCTCTACAGGCAGGTGATGATGCGACTAACCTCACAGATGTCTGGAGAGGAGCTGGAAGCTGGGGGTTAGACAGGAGTAGATTTGTGGGCGGGGCTGCATGGGAGGGGCAGGTGTAGAGGTGTGAGCTGGGCTGCATAGTTTTGGAGGGATGGCACACATTCTCTCAATCTGGGCTGTTGTCACTGTAGACTGTACCCTCCCACACAAAGCAATGATGTAATCCCCAGCAACAGTGTGTATCGCTGTGGCAACTGGCCCTCAGCAACACAAAGACAGGGCTGGTAGCTGATCGCCAAGGCAACAGCCACACTATGCTCTGCCTTCATCAATCACGCGTTGAGAGAAAGACAGCGAGAGAAGGAGAGAGAGAGGGAGAGAGACAGAGACAGAAAGGGAGGGAGAGAGACAGAGAGAGGAGAATGAGAGGGAAAGAGACAGAGAGAGGCAGTGTTTCCACTGATCCACCTTAGCTGTAGGTCATATACACCTGAGCTGAAGGTGATTCTACGCCAAACTGGTTGGCAGCATGTTGGCCAAACCCAGACATGATGGTAGGTGGCATACGTGTATTTTCAATCAAACTCTGCAAATGTGGAGGGTTCCAGCATTTACGCTCTGGCCAGGATCAGCTGCACCAAGCGTAATGGGACACCATCATCTACAGGGCAGCCCACCGTTTTGGCTCTGATTAGAGCCACACATACACAGCTGAGGAGGGCAGGTTGAGATGATGCTAAAACGTGAAGATGAAGAAGCTTTCTGTTACCTTGATAGCCAGGGCTTTTCCAGCAAGCTGCTTCCCTGATCCAATTTCTGGAAATGTCTCTCTCTCTTTCTGCTGGCCTCCCTTACTCTCTCACTCTCTCTCTCCCTCCTTCTCTCTCCCTCCCTCTCTCTTTCTCCCATTCTCTCTCTCTCCCTCCCTCCTTCACTCCCTCTGTTTTTCTTTCTCTCTCTCTCTCTCTCTCTCTCTCTCTCTCTCTCTCTCTCTCTCTCTCTCTCTCACTCGCTCTCTCTCTCTCTCTCTCTCTCTCTGTCGCTCTCTCTCTCTCTCTCTGTCTCTCGTGTGTTCACTACATCCTGCTGTGTGGCCCAAAGCAAACCGATAAAACCGCAAGCTCACATTCCAGTGTTGTGGTGATGCCTGGAAGACCAGGGTCTTTCCCTGTGCATCTGCAGATGTGCTTCTAACCTGATTACAGTCACTGTTCTCTAACTGCCTTTATTTCAAACCAGACAACAGCATTTCCATTGCCCCCTCACGCACACGCACACACAGACACGCAGACACACAGACACACCCACACACACGTACACACACACACACATGCACACACACACATACAGAAACACATGCATACTCAGAGAAGATATAGGGACAGTCCTTGTTTATTATTAGTCATCCAGCATTTTTTCATGTATTGGTTTAGAAGGTGTCTCAGCCCAAGATGTCTTCTATGGCCTCCATTTTCTTGTGTTATTTATTTATAAAGGGAGGCCGGGAGGCCGTATGAGTTGTTACCCCAGTTTCAGCGTCTCCCTTTAATTTCAAACCTCCTTTTAATTTACACCCATGTTAGTCATACATGTCATCAGCTTTGAAGTGCACCTGACAGCAAAGAATGTTAATTTAAAGCAAAACCAGGAAAACACTCATATCAAAGTTAGAAGAAGAAACACAGAGTCTGAATTCTCATGGTACGTACATATTTGTGTGTGTGTGTGAGTGGGTGAGGGCTCTATCACAGTACTGCAGAACTGTATGTTGCTCTGACTCTTTCATCTCATTAACAGAGCAGGCAGTAGAAGGATATATATTATGTGTATATGGATTGTATATGACATGTATGACTGCAGGGCATATTACAGCACAAGCTGACCTGAACTGCCTGTAGAGAAACTATGCAATGAATATAAATTATATTTCTAAAAATAGCCAATAAAATCCCCCTCACTCTATGCTCCTCCCGACATGCCAGATCTCCCCCTGCCTCTCCATTCTCAAGTGAGCTCTTCTACATGTCAAGGCCTCAGCGGAGTGTACCAACTCCTGCTTCACACAGAAAGGGGGGGGGGGGGGTCAGCCGGAGGCCTGTGATTCTCTAACATGGTTGTGTGTGTGTGTGTGTGTGTTCTGGAGTTTAGCCTTTCAGACGGTTGAGACCAGCTGTGTTTAAGGAAACAGTTCTCTGTTTATTTATTGTTTTTATGTCTATAGAAACTGCTGCAAACTCAGGAAATTCCACTGTAAACTAAAAAGTCAGACTTCCCTACCTACCTCATTCTCCCTTCTTCCTTCTTCCTCTCTCTCTTTTAGCTCAGTTTAATTCAATGCCTTACTGGCAGGACAAACAAATGTGTTGCCAGAGCAATAATATGGATGAAAAAGTAAACAATTAGGCACAATTATACCAAGTCAAAGAAAATATATGAATACAAGTTAATCTGATTAGTAATAAACAATAATTAACCTCACATGTTAAATGTAACAGTAAATTATAAATTAATACATTGTTAATTATTATGATTAATATTAATAAGTCACATTACTGCAGCACAGCGGTACAGCATGTGGCCATCAAAGCCGCTACTGGGGTTTTTAGCCCTTCTCCCAGCATTACTGAGCTGCTGGCAGGGCTGCTGTAGGCCCCTCTCCTAACATGGCTGACATGTGTCAGCCCTCTCTTTGAAATTTTGGAGGACAAATGTGATATTTTTAATGAATATTTCCCTTCCATCAGAGTATTTATTGCATTTTAGAAGAAAGTGGATCTCCCTCCTTTGTATGGCAGTGATCACAGAGCCTGTCGTTCCTGGCTTCCCCCCCCCCCCCCCCCCCCCCTACAGGTGAGGGGAGTATCAGGTTTAAAATCTCAGGGTGATAAAAGCAAAGCTCGCAGGACAGACAGTCTGTTTCCTGTCTCTCAGTGCTGCACATTTCTCACTGGCAGAAGTGATACAGGCCTGGTTCCCAGGGGCACCTGGAGGGTTTCAAAGCCCTGATTATTCCTGCGTCTCTGTCGGCCAGGGCTGCACGGCTCTTCCTGCTGCAGTCTCCCATTTCACACTTGCCTGGCGGGGGGGGGTTGATTCCCTGTTGGGGTGGTGGCTGAAGCCTGGAGAGTCCTCACAGTCATCATACACCTTTTTGCCTCTGAGAATACCCGCTCATTTGTACACCTCAGCACCACTGCCAGACATTGCACGATGCTAATTACAGTTTTTGTTGCACAGCTGTTCACTAAACGGTTATGTTTCTTGACACACACCCCAGGTGTTCTCTAGAGTAGATCCTCCCAGCGACCTTTGACCTTTTGATTTGGTGTGTCTGTACAAGGAGGGTGATACACAAAATGTGCAAAGCTTTGCACAGCATTTCAGAGGTGCTGATGGGAGCTGTAGCCCAGAGGCTTTTTGTGTGTGAACTACACTTTGCAGCAACACCTCTGTGAAAAGGCATCTCTGTTTTTCTGACACACCCACCTCTTATATTTACATCCTGTCTCTCACACTTACATCTTGCCTCTCACACTTACATCCTGTCTCTCACACTTACATCCTGTCTCTCACTCTTACATCCTGTCTCTCACACTTACATCCTGTCTCTCACTCTTACATCCTGTCACTCACTCTTACATCTTACCTCTCACACTTACATCCTCTCTCACACTTACATCTCGCCTCTCACACTGACATCTTGCCTCTCACACTTAAATCCTGTCTCTCACAGGAAGTACAAGTCACAATTCATCACAAAGGCATCACCTACTTTGTCTTTTCTCTAAGTGTTCTGTACTGGGCTTTCAAAGGACATAGTAATACTGTTGATATATTCAGATGAGGCTACAGAGAGGAAGAAGATGAATAAGAGGAGGATGAAGGCCATCACATGGGATATGGAAGAGGTGAGACCTGGCAGTAGCTGAATGTAGCTAAATGATAAAAGTTAATTCAGTAGAGTTGATTCTTAGAGAGGGACTGTTTCATTGTGAATTGAAAGCAAACAGATGAAGGAAATAAAAATGTGTTATTCATAAAGCCGTTTAAGCCATTTTTAGTATCCTCTTTCTCTCTCTCTCTCAGTTCAGTTTGATGGTTCTTTATTGGTAGGATAAACAAATGCTGTGTCACCAGGGCAATAATATGAACAATAATATAAACAATGAAGTACAGCTATATAGAGTCAAAGAAAACATGATTAAACCGATTGAAGTTAAACTGGTGAATAACAAACAATAATTATCCAATGGATTATATGTAATAGTAAGTTAAATCTCTCCCTGCCTTTTTCTCTTTCTCTCCCTCTCTCCATCCTCCACTCTGGGGGACACTTGAGTTATGATTTTTTTTCAAAAGGGCTCCACACACACATACACACACACGTACCTACAAACACAGTCACACAGACACACACACGCACACACACACACAATCTAACAATAGACAAGCTCAGGCAGATGCTGCTAAGGGAGCAGAGGTGCTGAGCTCTTGTGCACACACTCAAACTGCTAATTGAGCTAATTGAAATATGAGCCACCGCAGGGGATTGTGGTTTCAGCCTCTTACAACCAGATGTGCACACACAGACATGCACTTGTACACATATGCACACACACACACACACACATTCAGAAACACACATTCAAAGACACACACATAGGGACACATGCACATGTGCACATACACCCACGCACGCACCAGGAGACAGGTTCACAGGTTCACACACAGGGAAACAGACACACTTACATACACATTCACACACACACACAGACACACACACACAAACACACACACGCACACACACATGCACGCACACACACACACACTTCCAGTTAGCTGACTAGCTGTTTGTGCTGACTGAGTGGCTGACAGCAGTATGTTTCCATGGCGATGAGAGTGAGACTGGGAATACCTGAGGTACTGGTTCACACTGATTCACTATTAGTCTATGAAGTGATCTATTCCCAGTTACCTGGCCCATCTCAGGACTCTCTGTCTGTGTGTCTCTCCCATTCTCTCAGCCTGGCAGTAGTGTGTCAGTCAGATTGTTTTAATTCAGGCCCTTCAGCCAGGTTTCACCTTTATTTTTCTCAGTGGCAGGGATGGAGAGGGATACAGCTGTGCTAGTCTGCCTTCACTCACAGGAACAGGGATACATTGGGCCACTTTTAGCCCTTCATGCTTCTGCCATATACATCCCATAATCATCTCCAGTGCGTAAATACAGACACACACACACACACACACACACTCCCACTCCCTCACTCATTTCATTTCAATTCAATTCAGTGTGCTTTACTGGCATGACAGTTGTTCACATGCATATTACCATTGCAGTGTCCAGAAAGATGTAACCAGTAACAATAAGTCAATACCAATAATGAAGAACAACCAAAAGTATACCATTTAAATTTCAAATAAAAATATTTCAGTCTAAACAATTAATAACCACTTCCACATATCCCTCTCTCATTTACTCTCTATCTCACTCACTTCCTCTATCTGTCTCACACACACACAAATTTAATCATCTTTGACATTTATTCATCTGTATCTCCCCTTAGTTCTTCCACCAAGAGAAGATGAGAGATGGACAGAGAGAAATTAAGACAGAGATGGAGAGAGAAAGAGGGATTGAGAGAGAGTGAAAGACAGGGAGAATGAGGGAGAGAGAGAGGAAGGGAGAGATGGAGAGAGAAGCCCATCTCACTCAAACCATGTTTTTGGTGGGGGGAAGGTGGGACTGCATGAAGAAAACAGCAAAAATGAAGCAAAAACCAAAGAGAGGGAGAGATAGAGAGATGGAGAGAGAGGAGAGAGAGAGAGAGCATGAGAGGCTGAGAGAGGGAGGGAGAGAGGGGGAGAGAGAGGAGAGAGAGGGAGAGTGTGAGGCTGAGAGGGAGGGAGAGAGAGGAGAGAGAGGGAGAGTGTGAGGGGGGGGGAGAGGGGGGAGAGAGGGATGGAGACAGAGAGGGAGAGAGAGAGGGAGAGGAGAGCAAGTGAGAGAGAGAGAGGGTAAGAGGGAAGGGGGAGGAGCTCACCAGTCAAAGGCAGACTGGTTGGTGTGTGCGGGGGGGGATCTTTTTTCTTCCTGAGCTGATCCTCTCCTTTCTTTGTTTGACTACTGGGAGGAAAAAGCAAGAGAAAAGAGAGAGTGAACGAAAGAGAGTGAGGGAGAGAGAGAGAGAGAGAGGGAGAGAGAGAGAGAAGGAGAAAGGGAAGAAAGGAAAGAAGGGAGAAGACAGAGAGACACACATATTCTTTTTGTACAGGATTTTTTTTTTCTGGCAGACTAAAGCCCTTGATCTCATGCCTGCGCCTGAACCTTTGCTCTGTGGCTGAGGTGTTTGCACCAGCAGCGCCGGGGAGAAAGGCAGGGAGCAGAGCTCAGTCTCTGTGGCTACGGAGCTACAAAGCACCCCATGCACCCCGAGATTCCTCTCATGCAGGTTTAACACCAGCAAGGTAAGACAGCGAGCTGTGTGCGATCTCCTACAGGGCAGATATACCTCCCCTGCTTCTGAACACTAAAATGAGTTGAGATATAGCGTGTTTGCTTGCAGAGGGAACGGAAGCTGGAGTATTTTCACCTGTCACATTCCTGGTTCTCCCCGATGGAAAATGAAAGGCAGTGATGTTCTCTTTTTCTCGCCTCACGGCTCCATGTGCAGGACCAAAAGCCTGTCCTTCTCAGGTGACCTCAGTACTGTAACGCTCCACACCTGCAGAGCGGAGAGGCTGAATATGCTCGCTGCTACAGATGCTTCGGCAGCTGCTGTTTGTTTGGTAGCTGGTGGAATGTGTGTGTGTGTGTGTGTGTTTGTGGGTATATCTGTGGCTTAGTAGAGCTGGGCTCATCGCTCAAAGGTTACCGGTTTGAATCCCCGGTGGGGCAGTGATGTTGTACCCTTAAGAAAGGTATATGTCTCAGACTGCCTCAATAAATATCCAGCTGGATAATGTATAAAAATTATAAGATGTGTTTTGGATAACAGCATGTCTGAAGTAAAAAATAATGTGTGCTTCCCTTGCTAAACCAAAGCTGATGCCTGAAAAGCAGAATAGAAATTATGTTGGTGTTGCTGTTATAACTACCTTCCTCTTCCTGCCTCAAAGATTCCCTAGCAGAGGTCATGCACAGCTGTCACTGGAAGCTGTGCTTTAGTGGTGCCTCTGTGACTGTCTGTTTAGGGATGGCTTTGTGATTCTGGGATTAAGGATGGTTCTGTGACTCAAATTCAGAGATGATTCTCTGACTCAGGTTTACAGATGCCTCTGAATCAGGCTTTCAGGTACCTCTGTGACTCAAGTTTACAGATGCCTCTGACTCAGGCTTTCAGGTACCTCTGTGACTCAAGTTTAGAGATGCCACTGTGGCTCAGATTTACAGACACTTCTGTGACTCAGGATTACAGATACTTCTGTGACTTAGGTTTACAAATGCCTCTGACTCAGGTTTACAGATGCCTCTGTGACTCAGGTTTACAAATATGCCTCTGACTCAGGTTTACAGATGCCTCTGTAACTCAGGTCGATAGATGCCTCTGATTTAGGTTTACAGATGCCTCTGTGACTCAGGTTTACAGATGCCTCTGTGACTCAGGTTTACAAATACCTCTGACTCAGATTTACAGATGCCTCTGTGACTTAGGTTTACAAATGCCTCTGACTCAGATTTACAGATGCTTCTGTGACTCAGGTCTATAGATGCCTTTGATTCAGGTTTACACATGCCTCTGTGACTCATGTTTACAGATGCCCCTGTAACTCAGATGTACAAATGCCTCTGACTAACATTTACAGATACCTCTGTGACTCAAGTTTACAGATGCCTCTGTGACTTAGGTTTACAAATGCCTCTGACTCAGGTTTACAGATGCCTCTGTGACTTAGGTTTACAAATGCCTCTGACATAGGTTTACAGATGCCTCTGTGACTCACGTTTACAGATGCCTCTGACTCAGATGTACAAATGCCTCTGACTAACATTTACAGATACCTCTGTGACTCAAGTTTAGAGATGCCACTGTGACTTAGGTTTACATATTCCTCTGACTCGGGTTTACAGATGCCTCTGTGACTTAGGTTTACAGATTCCTCTGACTCAGGTTTACAGATGCCTCTGTGACTTAGGTTTACAAATGCCTCTGACTCAGATTTACAGATGCTTCTGTGACTCAGGTTTACAAATGCCTCTGACTCAGATTTACAGATGCTTTTGTGACTCAGGTCTATAGATGCCTTTGATTCAGGTTTACACATGCCTCTGTGACTCAGGTTTACAGATTCCTCTGTGACTCAGGATTAGAGATGCCTCTGACTCAGGTTTACAAATATGCCTCTGTGACTTAGGTTTACAAATGCCTCTGACTCAGGTTTACAGATGCTTCTGTGACTCAGGTTTACAAATATGCCTCTGACTCAGGTTTACAGATGCCTCTGTGACTCAGGTTTACAAATGCCTCTGACTCAGGTTTACAGATGCCTCTGTAACTCAGGTCGATAGATGCCTCTGATTTAGGTTTACAGATGCTTCTGTGACTCAGGTTTACAAATGCCTCTGACTCAGATTTACAGATGCTTTTGTGACTCAGGTCTATAGATGCCTTTGATTCAGGTTTACACATGCCTCTGTGACTCAGGTTTACAGATTCCTCTGTGACTCAGGATTAGAGATGCCTCTGACTCAGGTTTACAGATGCCTCTGTGACTTAGGTTTACATATTCCTCTGACTCAGGTTTACAGATGCCTCTGTGACTTAGGTTTACATATTCCTCTGACTCGGGTTTACAGATGCCTCTGTGACTTAGGTTTACAGATTCCTCTGACTCAGGTTTACAGATGCCTCTGTGACTTAGGTTTACAAATGCCTCTGACTCAGATTTACAGATGCTTCTGTGACTCAGGTTTACAAATGCCTCTGACTCAGATTTACAGATGCTTTTGTGACTCAGGTCTATAGATGCCTTTGATTCAGGTTTACACATGCCTCTGTGACTCAGGTTTACAGATTCCTCTGTGACTCAGGATTAGAGATGCCTCTGACTCAGGTTTACAGATGCCTCTGTGACTTAGGTTTACAAATGCCTCTGACTCAGGTTTACAGATGCTTCTGTGACTCAGGTTTACAAATATGCCTCTGACTCAGGTTTACAGATGCCTCTGTGACTCAGGTTTACAGATTCCTCTGTGACTCAGGATTAGAGATGTCTCTGATTCAGGTTTACAGATGCCTCTGTGACTCACGTTTAGAGATGCCACTGTGACTTAGGTTTACAGACACTTCTGTGACTCAGGTTTACAGATGTCTCTGTGATTCACGTTTACAAATGCCTCTGACTCAGGTTTACACATGCCTCTGTGACTTAGGTTTACATATTCCTCTGACTCAGGTTTACAGATGCCTCTGTGACTTAGGTTTACATATTCCTCTGACTCAGGTTTACAGATGCCTCTGTGACGTAGGTTTACATATTCCTCTGACTCAGATTTACAGATGTCTCTGTGACTCAGGTTTACAAATGCCTCTGACTCAGATTTACAGATGCTTCTGTGACTCAGGTCTATAGATGCCTTTGATTCAGGTTTACACATGCCTCTGTGACTCAGGTTTACAGATTCCTCTGTGACTCAGGATTAGAGATGCCTCTGACTCAGGTTTACAGATGCCTCTGTGACTCAGGTTTACATATTCCTCTGACTCAGGTTTACAGATGCCTCTGTGACTCAGGTTTACAAATATGCCTCTGACTCAGGTTTACAGATGCCTCTGTGACTTAGGTTTACAAATGCCTCTGACTCAGGTTTACAGATGCCTCTGTGACTCAGGTGTATAGATGCCTTTGATTCAGGTTTACACATGCCTTTGTGACTCAGGTTTACAGATTCCTCTGTGACTCTGGATTAGAGATGCCTCTGACTCAAGTTTACAGATGCCTCTGTTACTCAGGTCTATAGATGCCTCTGATTCAGGTTTACACATGCCTCTGTGACTGAAGTTTACAAATACCTCTGTGACTCAAGTTTACAGATGCCTCTGTGACTTAGGTTTACAAATTCCTCTGACTCGGGTTTACAGATGCCTCTGTAACTTAGGTTTACAGATTCCTCTGACTTAGGTTTACAGATGCCTCTGTGACTTAGGTTTACAAATGCCTCTGACTCAGATTTACAGATGCTTCTGTGACTCAGGTCTATAGATGCCTTTGATTCAGGTTTACACATGCCTCTGTGACTCAAGTTTACAAATGCCCCTGTAACTCAGATGTACAAATGCCTCTGACTAACATTTACAGATACCTCTGTGACTCAAGTTTACAGATGCCTCTGTGACTTAGGTTTACAGATTCCTCTGACTCAGGTTTACAGATGCCTCTGTGACTTAGGTTTACAAATGCTTCTGACTCAGATTTACAGATGCTTCTGTGACTCAGGTTTACAAATGCCTCTGACTCAGATTTACAGATGCTTCTGTGACTCAGGTCTATAGATGCCTTTGATTCAGGTTTACACATGGCTCTGCGACTCAGGTTTACAGATTCCTCTGTGACTCTGGATTAGAGATGCCTCTGACTCAGGTTTACAGATGCCTCTGTGATTTAGGTCTATAGATGCCTCTGATTCAGGTTTACAGATGCCTCTGTGACTCAGGGTTTTTGGGTGGGTCTGTATTTGACGTGGTATTTTTTTTAATATGTTTTATTCAACATTACAAAATGTCCACAAAGTGGAAGAGAAAGACATGAAACAGTGCTCACATTTTCAATTTTCATGTTTTTGAAGCCACCCCACCCCACCCTTTTTCTAAGATCCCGCCCCCTAACCCCACCTGTCTCTAGGTGATAAACACAACACAAAAGGGAGAGACAAAGCAAAACACACTGAAAAAAACAAAGGAGAAAATCAAGACAAATAAATAAACTTGGGATGGTAAGTTAGAACAATAATGTAAATCAGAAAGACTCAGATATCTAATTCCTCAGGTACAATATCTATTGAATCTATGATGAACAACGAGGGGTTCCAAGTTTTATCAAAGTTCTTAAGAGAGCCTCTGAGAGAAAACCTTAGCCTCTCCAACTTTAAATTATACAGAACTTCCTTGATCCATCGACCATAGGACGGGGGCAAAGTGTGCTTCCAGTTCAGCAGAATTAGACGCCTGGCCAGCAGGGTACAGAAGGCTATAGAATGCCGTGCCTCAGCTGATAGGATGTTAATGGGTGGGATACCAAAAAGGGCAGAGAGGGGATGTGGATCTGCCACAAAATTGTATTTGACATGGTATTTGACATGCTCCCTGACTTGCAGTTTGGGATGGCTCTATGACTCTGTTCTTTATGAATGTTTCTATGACTCATGGATTTGGAAAGGCCATTGTGACTTGGATTTAGAGATTTTTCTGTGAGTCTTCACCCCCTCATTCATCAGGCACCTTTCTCTGCTGGGATACACGTCCCTCCCCAGGGGCCTCCCAGACCCCAGTCTGAGATCCTCAAGAACTGCCCTGTCAGCTCTGTATGCGCTCAGCATGTACAAACACTTCCATAGGGCTTCCTTTCAGGTACTTTTGGCTTTTTGGCTCAGCTTTTCTGGTGTTCTGCCTCTGCGGCGTACTGCAGTAGTGACAGAACTGGACTTATCCCCAGGGCGTAAACCCTGGATTTGTTAAATAGATACCCAGCAGTACAGATAGACAGGGTCATGTTATAAAAGGGCATGTAGCAGGTCAGTACCACAGTGGAGTGGTTTGGGACTGTGGCCCAATGCTGCTGCCAGAAGTAAAAGCCATGATGTACTGGTACCCAGGCGTGTGACACATAGTGTGTTTCCACATATTGTATGTACTGTATCTTTGAGTGTGTGTGTGTGCGTGTGCATGTGTGTGTGTGTATATATCTGTATGTAAGAGTTGAGTGTGTGCATCTGTGAGAGTGTGTGATTTTATGTGTCTGTACACATCTGTGAGAGTGTGACCATGTGTGTGGTGTTAATGAGGTGACAGTGGTGAAGCTCAAGATTACTGCAGCATCTGATTACACTGCCCCCCCTCATTACACTGTTCCCCTCATTATACTGTTCCCCTGATTACACTCTCCCCCCATTACGCTGTTCCCCTGATTACACTGTCCCCCTCATTACACTGTTCCCCTCATTACACTGTTCCCCTCATTACACTCTCCCCCATTACGCTGTTCCCCTGATTACACTGTTCCCCTCATTACACTCTCCCCCCCATTACACTGTTCCCCTCATTACACCGTCCCCCTCATTACACTCTCCTTCCATTACACTGTTCCCCTGATTACACTGTCCCCTTCATTACACTGTCCCCCTCATTACACTGTTCCCCTCATTACACTGTTTCCCTGATTACACTGTTCCCCTGATTACACTCTCCCCCATTATGCTGTTCCCCTGATTACACTGTTCCCCTCATTACACTCTCCTTCCATTACACTGTTCCCCTGATTACACTGTCCCCTTCATTACACTGTTCCCCTCATTACGCTGTTCCCCTGATTACACTGTTCCCCTGATTACACTCTCCCCCATTATGCTGTTCCCCTGATTACACTGTTCCCCTCATTACACTCTCCTTCCATTACACTGTTCCCCTGATTACACTGTCCCCTTCATTACACTGTTCCCCTCATTACACTGTTCCCCTGATTACACTGTCCCCTTCATTACACTGTTCCCCTCATTACGCTGTTCCCCTGATTACACTGTTCCCCTGATTACACTCTCCCCCATTATGCTGTTCCCCTGATTACACTGTTCCCCTGATTACACTGTCCCCTTCATTACACTGTTCCCCTCATTACGCTGTTCCTCTGATTACACTGTCCCCTTCATTACACTGTTCCCCTCATTACGCTGTTCCTCTGATTACACTGTTCCCCGCATTACACTTTTTTCCTGCTTACATTGTTACTTCATTACACTGTTCCTGTGATTATACTATTTCTGTGACTACACTGTTCCCTCATCACGCATGTTCATGCATATTCCCTTATCATGTATGTTTCTCCATTTATGTTGTTCCCCTGACCTTTTGGTGTGTTAGTGTGTGTTTTATCAGATGTGTTTGTGTACTTTAAGGGGTGTGTTTGTGTGTTTTAAGGGGTGTGTTTGTGTGCTTTAGGGAGAGTGTTTTCTTGTTTTAGGTGTGTTGTTTATGTATGATCTGCTGGTCCTTTCTGGTGACAGACCTGCACTGAGGTCCCCCCCCCCCCCCCCCCCCCAGACACACACACACACACACTGAAAGAGCCACATTCACTGGAGTGGAGTAGGGGTGTGACTGATTGACTGCTGAGAGGAGAGAGAAGGAGAGATGGGGGTTGGGGTGCTGCTTCTGGGAAGGGGGCCATGGTTCCTCATGAACACATTGTGTGATTGACTTTGAGTGCAACATGATTTCTGGGGTCTTTAAAGGGGAGGGTACAGACAGGGGCCGTAAAACTGACACCAGTAATTTCTCCCAGGCAGTTTCTAGACAGCTTGTACTGTAATATGCCCTGCAGCTATACATGGAAATCCATATACACATAATATATAATCTCCTACAGCCTATTCTGTTAATGAGATGAGTCAGAGCAACATACAGTTATGCAGTGTCTGTGACAGAGCCCTCACCCACTCACACATGCACACACACACACAAACGTACACACAGCAACCCCCCCACACACACATACACACATTAATACACAAACCCCCACACACATGCAGTCAAAAACACACACACTTATATACTTACTTACACACCCCCCCCCCCTCACCCCCCCACACACACACACACATGCACTCACATCAGTACAGAGCAGCAGTGTGGCGTAGTGGTAAAGATCAGGGCTTGTAGCCCTTCTCTGTGCTGCATCACCTCAGTCTGAACTACTGTTCCTTCCTTCTGCATGTGTGAATGAGGACAGCAGTTAAGAGGAGCTGCAGGTGTCCTTTTAAAAAGCAGCCTCATGACTGTCTCTGAGTGCACAGTAGACACGGGTTGGGAGGGGTGGAGGCCCACATCTGAAAGCCCTCTTTAGTTCTAGTGCTTCTGTAGAGCTAAGACTTCTGTAATTTTCAAACCATCCATGCATATAGGCCGTGAGACTTTCCATGCTAGCCTATTTGGCTGGTGTCTGTAAGGTTAATATCTCTTGAGAAAGAGAGGTTTCAGGCATAGTAAGTTCCAGGGAGTTATATGATAACACAACAGAAAATTGCCTGTGACATGAATGAAGGGGAAGCTAGTGTATTTAAGAGTATTGGTGGTTCCTCATTGAGTTAGCAGCCTGGCTAAGTGCTGAGTCTGGGTCTGCTGGAAAATGTACCACCTTGAGACTCTGAACTCTGTCAGTTCTTCCCAGTTATAAGACATGAAAATCTTCATCACACCGATGAAAAGGTTAGCTGTAGCTGTAAGTGTGAGTACCATAAAATGTGCAATATTATGTTCGTATTTTGCTTACCTTTGGTGTGCTTATGTGTATGTGTGTGTATGTGTGTGTGAGACAGGGAGAGAGAGAGAATGTGTAAGTGGAGAGATTAAAGGTGTCTTATTCTGTCTGGTCTGGTGGGAATGTGGCGTAGTGGGAAGGAGCGTTTATAACCAAAAAGTTGCTCATTTGATACCCCACTGGGGCACTGCTGTTGTACCCTTGGGCAAGGTACTTAAGGCACAATTTCCTTGTATGAAGCAGTATAAATGGATAAAATTGTAACCTATGTAAGTTGCTCTGCGTAAGAGCATCTGCTAAATGAAAACAGTTTAAAAAAAACTGTAGTAGTTAACCTGTAGCCTGGAAGCTCTCAGCAGCAGGACAGGGTGTGTTTTGACAGCGTGAAGACAGCCGCCACATTTCAGTGCCCTTTACCTCTGAGAGAGGGAGAGAGGGCGGGAGAAATGGCAGTTAGGGCAGGCCCCTCCCACAGCTATGAAGGTGTCACTAGCAATCATAACACTGCCCAGTAATTACAGGCTCTGATTGCTCTAAGCTTCACTAACACAGCCATATAGCAACATAACCAAACTGCACTATCACAATTCTATACACAACACGGCTAAACTACACAGCTGCACTGCACCTACACTGCTTCATACTCAACACAGGTGACCCTCACACAATGTGAAAAAGATGATGATGGCGATGGTGATTAAAGATGATGCAAAAATACTAGTCACTCAATGACGAAAGGGTATATTTCTACAAATTTACAAGCTTATTGTTTATGAACTGTTTAAATACGTATCACGTGTTAGATGCAGAGACTGAAGTTCACATCAAGTTCACATCTGTTTCTCAACTAAAGCATTTCACTCAGTCTCCCCTGTCTGTCTCCCTCTCTCCAAAACAGACACTCGGAGGTAGTGTGTATGTGCTCATGTGAGTGTGTATGTGTGTCTTTGAGAGAGCATGAATATATTTATGTCAATGTGTTAGCATGTTTGTCAGCATGTGTATGTCTTTATCTCAGTGTGTGTGTGTTTATGTCAATATGTGTGTGTGTGTGTGTGTTTGTGTGTGATTATGTTAGTGTGTCAGTGTGTGTGTATGTGTATGTCAGTGTGTGAGTGTGTTGGTACACTTTGTGCCTCTCTGTGTCACACAGTAGATCATTTGTCACTGTCACTCAGCAGGAATCAGTAAGCCACACCCACACTGCCTGTCCTTCTCACTGGCTGTTTTCACAGCCTAGGACACAAACCACACCCCATCTGTTCACACCTCTCCTCACCCTCACCCAGGGAGCTCTTCTGATTTGCTGATCCCCTCACTAATCAACAGACTCCTCTGATTTCCTGATTTCCTCACCCTCACCCAAGAAACCTCTTCGACTGCCACCTCCTCCACCTCCAATGACAAACTCAGCTGATTAGTTGATCTCCTCCCCTCTCACCTGAGAAATTCCTCCTGTTCACTGTTCTGCTGGGCTATGAGGAACAGACACAATCTCCAAACAGAATCAGGCAGATAAGGCGACGTGGTCATGAGCCAGCATCACCTGGCATGAGAACTCTCCCAGTTCATATTGCTATGGCAACTGGCCAGTCACCAGGAGCTACAGATAGCCAAAGCCACAGAGCTGTGTGTATATTGGTGTGTGTGTGTGTGAGTGTGTGTTTGAGAGAGTTTCCATTTAATGGGATTTAACTTATAGAAAGCACAAACCTTAGCAACAGAAGCTGTTGTTTTGACAACTTGGAAACCAACGTGTGAATTTCACACCCCCTTTTAACTCAATAATGCCACATCTAAGCACTCTTCTCTCTCTCTCAATTCAAATTCAAATTCAGATATGCTTTATTGGCATGGCTGCTCCAAACACAATGTTGCCAAAGCAATTAACACTTATTATATTTACAATATTCAACTTCATACTGTAAATAATAAATGTCAGGATTAATAATGATACAAAATAATAATGATCGTAATACAACTAGTAAAATAAAACTAATCAAATTAAATGGTAAGTCTGTCATTGTTCCTCCAGTTGTTCCTTAGGTTATGGCAGTCAGCCACATATCTGGTGCCTCTCAGCCACCCCCACCCCCATGTGTGCATGCCTGAATACAATATCTGTAAGCTTTTCATCAAAGTGGCGGTGTGAATATGTGAAAAAAACTTTTTAGCTGTTATGATATTCATATTAATGGTTGTGGTGAGTTTCATTGAATTTGTTTTGTTACTTTTGGTCTTGTTCTTCATTTTGTCCATTCATCTTTTATTTATGCTCTCTGTGTTGTGACTGTTGTTTAAGAGCTAAATCTCTCTCTCCTTCTCTCTCTCCCTCTCCCACCCACTTACCCCCCCCCCCCCCCCCCAACTCACTTCCTGTAGCTCTCTAACCTCCCTCCATCTCGGCAGTTGAAGCAGAGATAGCTGTGAGAGATGGGAGAGTGTGATTTTTTATTAAGATTTTTTATTTAACCATCATTTCCTCTGTTTTGTCTGTTTTGTTATTATAAAGTATTGTGTTCCTTCTTATCTGAGCTGTTGTGTGCCACTCTTCAAGAGGGAGGCAGGGGAGGTTTCTCATATGTTCATGCTTTAAAATGCTTTGGTGACACTGGATAACTCTTGCCATGCTAACAATGGCACATTTACAGTTTGACAGAGGCTGAGGAGAGATGTGTGTGCACATTCATGTGTCTGTGTGTATGTACGCTTGGGTATGTGTGCACGTGTGTGGGCATTTCAGCTGTCAGTTGGTGAAGGCACAAATCTGAGAGGACAGTCCACTAGGAAATAAAGAGAGAGAGCAGCATTATGTTCAAGTCATGATTATATAATGACAGGGCAATCAGTTACTGTGCCTTCATCGTGAATGTGATACAAGTTCGACCATGAATGAGAGTAGCGTAACTGTCTCTCTCTTGGGAGAAGTCAGGGCCATTTTGCACTAAAAGGGAATTCCGTCTGTGGGCGGGGTTATATTGTGACGTCGCATGGCAGGAGGGGCTTTGATGTGATTTTGGATGAGGGGGGCGGCTCTGGAGTGGATGCTCGTGAGCGTGGTGATTCCGTTTGCTGTGGTGGTAGGTTTTAGCGCACAAAAGTGCGGGCTGGCCCTTTAAGTCGTACAGAGCTCAGTCAATTTCAGTCCGCTAGAACAGAGTGTCCAGACGAGGAACTGCAAGTGAAAGCGGCGAGGGGGTGGGGATACGATCTAATCATAAACAAAACCGATACTATGGCTGACCCACTTGCTCCGTGCCGGTCATCGGAAGAATAAGCAAGTATGGTATCATCTGTTCAGGGAGAACACGGCCAGCACCAGCGACGTATGAAGTAGCAATGCGGATATTCGCTCCGCCGGTCTAAACTGGGATGTTTGTTGCAGAAAATTCATCTGCTTTCACGAGCAGTCGGCCCGTCGGTCATTGTTACATGCGGCGTTACGCTCAGCTGCCATCGATAAATATAGGTTACTGTGTCAATAGTTCAATTTGAAAATATTGTATTGTTTTTAGAGCCAAGCTAACGTTCTAGCTAACAATTCTTTTGTTTCGCATACAAAGTAAAAGTTTTTCTTTTAATTTTTTGCAGCTGCATGTTGGTTGGGATGCTGGAAAATACAGACCCTGGCCTGACAGTTAAATGAATTTTCATGTATCGCAGTCATGAAGTGCACCGTTAAAGGCGCACCTTAGAAGTCTTTTCTCAGCACCTCCAGTCGCCACTAAGCTGTCTTTCATTTCTCAGACCGAAACTAAGGACATTGAAATAGTGGCGCCGTGTTGACCACAGATTTTGCAGAAATATTTTTTCTCAGTCAATAGCAAGGTAAGTCGGCCTTAATTGTAACACAAATAACTACTAACTTTATATTATTATATAACTATACACGCCTCTAGTTCTTGATAAACACTGCGAATGTTACCTCAAACGTTGTGTGGAGCACCAGTCTAGCTGCAGTCAAGATAAAACCATAGAGCGTCAAACCAAAAGCCGGTCGTGGTTCCACTGTGAAGGACCAATTTATATTGTGTATCAGACTCGCATTTACGAATTGTGGCTGGATTTGCCCTTCAACGGATTTGTCGGGTTATACGAGTGTATTTGAAACTTTAACACGTGATCGGTAAACTGTTAGGCGTCCGAATTACTTACATTGTAGTTTTTTTTTTTTTTTGTTAAACTGGCGATCATCATATGACAATATAATAATGTTGGTGTTTCTCTGAGGGACACAGCGACAAAATGTTGCAAGCCTTGCGTCGATTACAGTTACCCACTTGAGCAAATGTGTGTGTGTGTGTGTGAGAGAGAGAGAGAGAGGGAGAGAGAGAGACAGAAAGAATGTGTCTGTGTGCGTGGGAGGGGAGTGGGTAGAGACCGCTTTCAGCGGCCCCTCTTTTTGTGTCAGACTGCACCGCGAGGCTGGATCCATGCAGCGTGTCGTTAAACGGTGCATGAGCTGCAAGTGCAGCTAAGTGCAGACGCGCGTTGACGTTCAAGCATATTTGCGTATTACTACCTCACAAAAAGCGGTGAGGTGGTTTGATCGTGGAGTTTTTCCTCGTCAGACGCCGACGAGGAGAAAACAATTCTGAGGTGTGTGTGTGTGTTCATAGCCTATAATTAAGCAATTGCATAAATAAATTAAGGCCTATTTCACGTGATGTGCAAATGTGTGCCCGGTAGTACCGGTAGCCCGGTAGGACTGTATCGATGAGCTTTGCCCCCCATTCTTCCGACACGGTCTTGGGGCTAGGGGGTTAGGGGGGTGGGAATCCTTTGAAATTCAGCTTCCGATCTTTTGCTGTATAGACCAATTAACATGGAAACGAAAACTAGTATGCGCTTTCTTTCTCTTTGAAGACTCAAGAGACGTTCATTATGGGGGCGGGGGAGGTGCTTGACCAGAGCGTGAGCGTACATAGCAGTTCAAAGAGGAAATACATAGCCAAATGTAAGGGCGGCATCATAACGCGGCAAAGACAATGACAACAGTCTAGCTGTGTTACTAAAATAGGCTCGAGCTCTTTTGCTGTGTAAGTCACACGAAACGAAGGGCATTTATGTGTCACCATCAAGGTCACTTGAGGTTTCTTATAGTGCAGTGATGTCAACCACAAAATGTGTTAATTGAGTCACTAGGTAATCTCCCGGTCTTCAGAAACATAACAGACCAGAGTATATATTCCATGTGTTTGGAATAGAATGGTATTCCATTATAAAGGCAGAGCTTGGTACGTGTGTGCATGTGGGTGAGCCCAGTAGCGATATGGTAAACAAAACTGTTACCACAAGGTTTTGTCTTCAGGACTGTAGCATTTCAGGGCTATAATGTGACACATGTGTGTTTGTGTGTGTGAGAGAGAGGGGTGCGTTGTGGAAGAGTGTGGAGAATGTGACAGCCCTGTTGTGAATTTGTCCTCTGTCTGCTCTGCTGTGAGAGATCAGCCCCCAGCACCCCTCTCCTGCTCTCTCCTCCTCTGTCTTCTGCTGTTCTCTCTTCTTCCCCTCTTTAATCCTGCTCCCCTGCAGGTCTCTAACAGCCCTTTGGATCCCTGTTCCAGGGAAGATGCATCCCCTGGTTCACGTTTCTGTTCTTCTCATGTTTATGTTTAGCTGCTCTGCAGAGGCTCTCCTAGCTAGAGCAGCTTGCATAGGTTACAATTTTTACATTGTATCCATTTGTAAAGCTGGATATTTACTGAGGCATTTCAGGTTTATGCACCCGGCCCAAGGGTACAACAGCAGTGTGTTGACCCTGCAACCTTTGGGCTGCCGGCCCTGCTCTGCCATTATACCACACTGCAGTGTCTTTTTTTGCAACAGCAGGCAGAGAGACCAGCACTGAACTCCCCTGTCTCTATTACTGTGGATCACACCTTCCAACCCCAATTAGATGATAGATAAACATATGTGTAAATGTGTGTGTGTGTGTGTGTGTGTGTGAAATAGGTTACAGACATACTTTATTCCACAGGAAGTCTCGTGACGCCCCCCCCCCCCCCCAGTCATAGCCCTACTTCCTGCTTCTACCGGCTGCTTTCTCTCTGCCTTCCTCATCTGCTTTTCTCCCTGTTGCCATGGCTACATGCTTGTTTCATCAGGTTATACTGTTATGGATATGCTGAAGAGAGAGGTATTGTCTTGCAGTTCTCATTCTGTCTGGGTGCCATTGTGGCTCCTGGCCATGGTGGACTCTTCAGTACCCTCCTCTGGGGGACTGAAGTGTGCTGCTTTTTAATTTGGTGTATGAAATTGCACCGATGCATAATGCAGGGTACTCAGTGTCTCCTTCAGGGCTGGAGCTCAAAAAAAAGTCCTGCCTTTACATTTTATTTAGCTTGCGTGATGTTTAAATTAATCCGACATTTCCATTCTGATTTGTTGACTGTCTCACTAGTGAACCATCAGAGGCTCAGTAATATTTTAAGAATGCACAGTGTGTGTGTGTGTGTGCGTGCTTATGTG